>NC_000081.6:23987278-24287278 GCF_000001635.26 Mus musculus | reverse complement strand
TAAACTCTAAAAAGTCCTTAATTTATTTCTTTATTCCTTCCTTGATCAAGGTATCATTGATAAGAGTGTTGTTAAGTTTCCATGTGAATGTTGGCTTTCTATTATTTATGTTGTTATTGAAGTTCAGCCTTAGTCCATGGTGATCTGATAGGATGCATGGGACAATTTCAATATTTTTGTATCTGTTGAGGCCTGTTTTGTGACAAATTATATGGTCAATTTTGGAAAAGGTACCATGACGTGCTGAGAAGAAGGTATATCCTTTTGTTTTAGGATAAAATGTTCTGTAGATATCTGTCAGGTCTATTTGTTTCATAACTTCTGTTAGTTTCACTCTATCCCTGTTTACTTTCTGTTTCCATGATCTGTCCATTGATGAAAGTGGTGTGTTGAAGTCTCCCACTATTATTGTGTGAGGTGCAATGTATGCTTTGAGCTTTACTAAAGTTTCTTTAATGAATGTGGCTGCCCTTGTATTTGGAGCATAGATATTCAGAATTGAGAGTTCCTCTTGGAAGGTTTACCTTTAATGAGTATGAAGTGCCCCTCCTTGTCCTTTTTGATGACTTTGGGTTGGAAGTCGATTTTATTAGATATTAGAATGGCAATTCCAGCTTGTTTCTTCAGACCATTTATTTGGAAAATTGTTTTCCAGCCTTTCATTTTGAGGTAGTGTCTGTCTTTTTCCCTGAGATGGTTTTCCTGTAAGCATCAAAATGTTGGATCCTGTGTGTGTAGCCAGTCTGTTAGTCTATGTCTTTTTATTGGGGAATTGGGTCCATTGATATTAAGAGATATTAAGGAAAAGTCATTGTTGCTTCCTATTATTTTTGTTGTTGAAATTGGCATTCTGTTCTTGTGGCTGCTTTATTTTAGGTTTGTTGAAGGATTACTTTCTTGCTTTTTCAAGGACGTGGTTTCCATCTTTGTATTGTTTTTTTTTTTCTGTTATTTTCCTTTGAAGGGTTGGATTCATGGAAATATAATTTGTCAATTTAGTCTTATCGTGGAATACTTTGGTTTCTCCATCGATGATAATTGCAAGTTTGGCTGGGTATAGTAGCCTGGGCTGGCATTTGTGTTCCCTTAGTGCCTGTGTAACATGTGTCCTGGATCTTCTGGCTTTCATAGTCTCTGGTGAAAAATCTGGTGTAATTCTGATAAGCCTGCTTTTTTATGTTACTTGACCTTTTCCCCTTACTTCTTTTAATATTATATCTTTATTTAGTGTATTTGTTGTTCTGATTATTATGTATCGGGAGGAATTTCTTTTCTGGTCCAGTCTCTTTGGAGTTCTGTAGGTTTTTGTATGTTCATGGGCATCTCTTTCTTTAGGATTGGCAAGTTTTCTTCTATAATTTTGTTGAAGATATTTGCTAGCCCTTTAAGTTGAAAATCTTCATTCTCATCTACTCTTATTATCCATAGGTCTGATCTTTTCTTTCTCTAAATTTCCTGGATCTTTTGAGTTAGGACCTTTTTGCATTTTCCATTTTCTTTGATTGTTGTGCCGATGTTCTCTATGGAATCTTCTGCACCTGAGATTCTTTCTTCCATCTCTTGTATTCTGTTCCAGATGCTTGCATCTATGTTTCCAGATTTCTTTCCTAGTGTTTTTATCTCCAGGGTTGCCTCACTTTTCTTTATTGTGTCTACTTACCTTTTTAGGTCTAGTATGGTTTTGTTCATTTCCATTGCCTGTTTGGTTGTTTTTTCCTGTTTTTCTTTAAGGACTTGTAACTTTTCAGCAGTGTTCTCCTGTGAGTTTTAGTGAGTTATTAAAGTCCTTCTTGATATCTTCTACCATCACCATGAGATATTCCTTTAAATCTGGATCTAGCTTTTTGGGTGTGTTGGGGTACCCAGGACTGGCTGAGGTGGGAGTGCTTGTTTCTGATGATGTTGAGTGGTCTTGGTTTCTGTTAGTAAGATTCTTATGTCTGCCTTTCGCCATCTGGTAATCTCTGGAGTTAGTTTTTATAGTTGTCTGTGGTTAGAGCTTGTTCCTCTTGTGATTCTGTTATTCTCTACCAGCAGACCTGGGAGACTAGCTCTCTCCTAAGTTTCAGTTGTCAGAGCATTCTCTGCAGGCAAGCTCTCCTCTTTCAGGGAAGGTGCACAGATATCTGGCATTCGAACATGCCTCCTGGCAGAAGATGAAGGTCTGAAACAGTGCCTGTTCCAGAAGTTGTTAGCTTCTGTAGTCCACACTCTCACCTGTGCAAACTAGTCTTGGTGGAATCAGGGAACCAAGATGTCTCCTGCAGATGCTCTGGCAGCTCCCTCCCCGGGCTGGGTGAACACCTCTCCTCTGGCAGGGAAGATGCATGGATGTCTGTGCAGACTAGTCTTGGTGGAATCCGGGAACCAAGATGTCTCCCACAGATGCTCTATATTTCACTTCTATATTTGGCAACCTTCATTCATATATATTAGGTGACATATTACTATATTTTGATTTCTATTTTTCATGTTACTAATCTGTGAACCAAAATTACATAATTAGTACTTCTTTTTCACAATACTCTTATAGTCTAGGGAGAGTTAATTTGTCCTTTCAGTTTTGCACATATATTGAAAATGAGCTTGCATTCGGGCATGGTGGCACATTCCTTTAATCCCAGCACTCAGGAGGCAGAGGCAGGCAGATTTCTGAGTTTGAGGTCAGTCTGGTCTACAAAGTGAGTTCTAGGACAGCCTGGGCTATACAGAGAAACCCTGTCTCAAAAATACAAAACAAACAAACAACAACAAAAAAACAAAAACAAAAAATAAACAAACGAACAAAAAAAGAAAAAGAAAATGAGTTTGCAATCCCATAGGAAGAACAACAATATCAACCAACCAGACTCCTCAGAGCTCCCAGGGACTAAATCAACAAACAAAGAGTACACATGGAGGGGCCCATGACTCCAACTTCATATGTAGCAAAGGATGGCCTTACCTGGCATTAATGGGAGGAGAGACCCTTGGTTTTGTGGAGGGTCAATTTCCCAGCATAGGCAAATGGTAGTGCTGTGAGGTAGGAGTGGGGGTGGATGGGTAGGGGAGTACCCCTCATAGAAGCAGGGGAAGTGGGGATAGGATTTGGGTTTGTAGAGTGTATACTGGGAAGGAGGATAACTTTTGAAATGTAAATAAATAAGATAACCAATTAAAAAAGAAAGAAAACAAGCCACATATGAAGTCCTAAAACAAAGACATGGCCATCACCTCATGACTGACCTCGTGTAATCAACTGGACACTCTTGCTTTTCCCATGAGTGTAGTTATTAGACTTTTTTTTCATGAGTGTTTTATTTGAACTAAGAATATCCAGAGGCAGGTTTTTGGCTTCTTCATTAAATTCTGTTTCCATTATAACAGCGAGATAAGCAAATTCCAATTTTCAATTTCCAAGGTAATAATAACTTTATAGATAATCAGAGAAAAAATAGCCTTGGAATTGCAAAGAAATAAAAATTCTCCTTAGGGCTTATAGGAGCTAATAGTAAATCCAAGCAAGTGCAGGCATCAACCTGGATGAATGGTGGGGATGCTGAGAAGATGTGCTGGTGAGGTGCCTATGCAGCAAACATGAGGCTCTGAGTTTGGATTCCTGCCACCAATATAAGTCTATCAAAGCAGGCTTACAATCCTAGCACTGCAGTTGGGAATCAGAAACCTAAGGGACACTGAAGCTTATTTGGTCATCCAAGAGGGACACTGTCTCAAAAATCAAAGCTAATGAGCAATGGAGAGAGACACTTGGTATCATCCCCCAACATGGGGTTGCTCTCTCAGAGTTGATGAGTATGGATATAGGGAGGATGAACTCTGAGAGGGACAACAGCAAAGGGGGTACCGTTTGGGATGTAAAAAAGAAGATAATATATAACTAATTTTTAAATGATATTCATTAGCCTGATATCCAATTTTAAAAATACAATATGAAGGTGAAGACAAAGAGAAACTGCTAAAATGTTTTCCAGAAGCATGAAGCCTGGAATTTGAGTAATTAAAGCCATGTATGAAAGCATGCATGGTGTAAAGTCTTTAATCCAATCACTGAGGCAGTAGAAAAGACAAACCATTTACTGGAGGTCATTGTCCAGTCAGCCTGACTTAGAGTGTTTTAGAGTGAGCAGGGCTCTTGATGAACTCTCTTAGGTCTTCTTTTCCTTATTAGTGGGCTATGTTGCTTTTTTCCTCACATCTTAACACATTCATGGAGTGTTACTATCATCTGCCTCTTGCAGTTTTTAAAAATATCATGTAGCACTTAGGGAGGAGCAGTCCCCCGATTCATCACAGGACCGAAGGCTGTGTTTCATTTGCATCTTCTTCCAGGACAGTCATTTGAACCATTACTTTACTGTGATGAGCACCCGTTCACTCATATTTTCTCCACACAAAGAGGAATAAAAATAAATCTATCAGAAAACCATAAGTGTGTGTGGTCTTATATTCTATCTCCTTTTAAAAACAGTAACATGGGGAAGTCAAATGTGAGAATGTGAGTTTGTATTTTCTCAGTGGCAGGTTTAATTACATACAAAACAGAAGCATATGTCAATATGAAGAAATGTAAATTAAATTAGATATGAATAATAAAGAGCCAAAATGTATGTAAACATTGAAATAATTATTGCAACAGACATTTTCCTTGGCTTTTCCTTAACCAGTATAAGCTCCTTCCAAACAGAATAGAGGAACATTCATAGGGTTGTGAGGCTTACAGCTATTTTCCTTGTTGTTTTCCACCATATATGATTTTAGGCAGAGAGTGGAGACACTGAGTTCTAGTCGTATTCTTTTCGCACAACATTTTAAGATTTTTTTTTTTTTATTGAATCTTTTGGAATTTCGCATCATGCAATCCAACCCCTCTCATTTGCTAGTCTTTCTATATCTGGGAGTGCTCATGAATTCCCTCCCCAAATTAAAAGTAAAATAAAATAAAATAAAATAAAACCATATTGCCAATTCTTTTGGGCAATGAACTGCTATTCCATTAAGTGCAGCCTTCTCTCATACCCATCACAGATGTTGAGTTTCCAGTTCTGCTGTGTGTGTACCATCCCACTCCTCATCATGAATGGCTTTACCATCACATTTCACATTTATCCTGTCAAGGAACTGCTGGACCACATGAAGAGGCTGGATTTGTGGAACGAAAGCAACAGGACCCCCGCGGCTGAGGCAATAGCAGGATATCAGTGAGGAGCCCTGGTGAGGGTCTAGTGTTGATGGTGTAGCAGAAACCAGAGACCTTGAATCACATCAACGAAAATGCAGTGAACATTTGCAAATAAAGCTGTTTTGGCAAAATGTTACATAGTATATCACATACCACAGCTTCCAATGGCACATTTAATTCTTTTCATGAGATGGTACATGATGGTTAATAATGATCCTCAACTTGACAAGATCTAGAATCACCTAGGAGATACATCTGTGGGAATAGTTAAGTTTGGTTAGCCTTGGAGAATATCTATGAGATTGCCTAGATCAAGTTAACCAAAACATGTAGAACTGACTCAAAAATGGTCAGCACATTCCTGTAGGTTAGAGTCATAAAATGACTAAAACCAAGATGAATTTAGTACAAGCATTCATTGTTCTTTGCTGGTTGACTATACATGCAATGTACCTGCTGTCTTCAAACTCCTGGTTTCATGACTTTTCTGGTTGTTTGTACTGGATTGTCTTTGAAACTTTTACGCAAAGTAAGCCAATTCTCCCATAGGTGCCTTTGTAAAGGTATATTACCACAGTCAAGCAAGCAGTAAGCAATGCACAGGGTTTCACTCAATCTTCCAGTTTAGCCATAAAGATACTCAAACAGGCCTTGAACTTGCTAACCATTCTCTCATCCAAAATCTATACAGCTGGGATTAAAGGCTTATCTCCAGATAAAAATTCTGTGTTTATATGTTATTTATTTAATCTTGGCATTCATGATTTTATAGATGATTTTGATATATGTATAGTCTTGATTATGATGTGTGTGCATGTGTGTATGTGTGTGTGTGTGTGTGTGTGTGTGTGTGTGTGTGTGTGGTTGTGTGTGTATGACTGAGAGAGAAAGAGATAGAGGGAGACAAAGAGACAAAGACAGAGAGACATACACAGAAAGAGACAATGATTAATTCCTTTGGTTTTTTTAAAACAAATCTTTTAAATCCATATTTCCTAGACTATAGAACAGGAGGTAAAATTTAAAAAGTAATATTTCTTCTTTGTACTTGGAAGAACAGAATACCTTTATATGCTATTACATAATCACATAATACTTTATATATACAGTGAATTTTACTTTGTGTCTTTTTAGATTCATTTGAGAAAAAATTGTGACTTAAGTAACCTTCTGTGGAATATTTTTATTTACTGTGTTTGACTTAAATTAGTATTACTGTAACTGGCACTTAGGATTTGCTTTATGCAAAAACATTGACTGACTCCTCACTTGAACCCACAAGACACTTTCAGTTCCTGGAAGAGAAGAATCTCAAGACAAATGCTTCACATCCAAATGAAAACAATTATGAGGTCAAGGCTGCTGTCTAGAACAGGAATAATACCCTTGTGAGTCAGAAAACAAATGATGACTAGCTTAGCAAGAGGGACTTTTGTTTTGGAGTATGTAAATACTCATATTCTTATATTATGATATACTTGCAATTCTAGGACTCTCATCTTTACATGGTGCTCAACACATACATATACTAACAGTAGGTGTAGCCACATAGGACATGGGCAATCACCTTAGAAATATTTGGTTCAGAAAACAAAACCAGTTATAGTAAGAACCAGTGTACTCTTCAGTTACAATAGCAAAGAATAGACTAATACCCAAGAAGATTGAGCTGAGACAATGATATGTTGGTGGTGGTGGGTAGTACCACATACAGACCAGGAATTTTTAATTATCTCTTTTCTTTTACTTAAAATTCATGTCAGTATCTCCAAAGATAGGCTTGAGGTCTCTGGTAATTTTACCTGTTCTTTGTCCTAATTTATCAACATTGGATACACCTTTTTCTGATTTTCAGCCTTCCTTTTCTCACTTGGTGTACTGTGGATGACTTGTGAGCACTGGTAAATGGTGAGATTCTCTCAGAATAACTTAGTTAACACTACTAGACACCGGCACTTTGAATAACAAATTGTTGAAGAATGCTCTATATGCGTGTATATAATCCCCTCCTCTGAACTTCTGTGATGAAAATGTCCTGAAAGCTATGATGTATGATTTGATTTGAAACAAATCATATGGAGATATCTTGTCCTCTATTTCCACATGGGAATTCCAGATAGTTTTGTTTGTGATAAGTAACTACTCAACATGGCCAAAGATAATCATCCTAAATATATAAAAATATATATATATTTCCCCAGGAACTTACTGTGTAAGTTTGTAATTATTGAATCTGTTATGTACATGCTATGATAGTTGCATAGACACTCATATTCATATCGTTCAAAAATTTAGAATTTATTGAGAAATATTCTATATTTTGAATAGTGAATATTGAAAATTATAGAAAAATAATTCTAGATCTGTCTTAATTTCTTTGGCTGTACATTGTTGAGTAGTCCCAATTTTCCTTGATAGTGGCCATAGAAAAAAGAAATTTAAAAATTCGAATCTTATTTAATAATTTTATTTCTCAAATTATACATTGTATATAACTAACATATAGCAAACACACATAATTGAAAGACTGCAAAGGTGTATGAAGGCTACAGCAGGATTCAAATCAGCCACATTTTAGGCAGGACCAGAGTCCAGAAACACATATAACAGAGGCATTGTCTTATTTAGGACTTTTTATTGTTGCTAGGAAACACCAAGACCAAAAAGCAAGTTGAGGATGAAAGGGTTTCCTTGACTTATACTTCTATATTGCATATCATCATTGAAAGAAGTCAGGGCAGGAATTTAAACAGGCAGGACCTAAGGCAGAGTCCATGGAGAGATGCTGCTTTCTGGCTTGTTCCCCAGGGCTTGCTTAGCCTGCCTTCTCATAGAACCCAATATTGCCAGACCAGTGATGATACTGCACCCAGTGGGCTGGGCCATCCCCCATCAATCACTAGTTAAGAAAATGACCTACAGCTAAATCATATGAGACATCTTCTCAATTGATGTTCCCTCCTTTCAGAGAATTTTAGTTTGTATCAAGTTGAAGTAGAACTATCTACAACAGACATTAATGGTAAGAAAATGAAAAGGTTAGAATCCAGTTGGAAAACTTTTGTAGGTAACTCAAGATCTTGGGTCAGTACTTGATCAACACCTCAATATTGGGAATAGTTGTAGAGACCAGGTACAAAACTGTGGAGGACAACGAGGCAAGCTATAAAATGAAATTTTCATGGAGTTAAAAAAGCATGAAATTGGAACAGAATATTAAAGTGGACATTTGAGGCATCCATGCTAATAAAGGCCATCAGGTTAAGGTGAAGCCCCCATAGAGCTGAACATTCAGCCTGTCTGTTTCTTGATGTACACACTGGACTCTAAGAGGACACATTGGTGTAAGAAATCACCATCACAATGCTGGATGTTATCCTATTCTTGGGGTCCAGATGAGAGAACTTCACTCTCTATCAGACTATTTTTGATGTGTGTGTATCTATCTCTATCTATCTATCTATCTATCTATCTATCTATCTATCTATCTATAGATATATATCTACACACATACATATGCATATATATATAATGTGGGTAGCCGCCCTCACATTTGCCATTATAAGATGGCGCTGACAGCTGTTTTCTAAGTAGTAAATAATCTGCGCATGTGCCAAGGGTAGTTCTCCACTCCATGTGCTCTGCCTTCCCCATGACGACAACTCAGCAGATGGGCTGCAGCCAATCAGGGAGTGACACATCCTAGGCGGAGGATAATTCTCCTTAAAAGGGATGGGGTTTCACCATTCTCTCTCTTGCTCTCTTGCTCCTGAAGATGTAAGCAATAAAGCTTTTGCCGCTGAAGATTCCGGTTTGTTGCGTCTTTCCTGGCTGGTCGCGAGAACGTGTGTAAGATATATATATATATATATATATATATATATATATATATATATATATATATATACACACATACATAATGTGTGTGTGTGTAATGTTTAGACCAGTTTTCATGCTTTTTACCTGTCCAATCCTCCCATACCTCTTCCCACTCCCTACTCAAACTCACATATTTTATTTTTTTAAGAGCAACTGAGTACACTTAATGCTTTGGGTATGTTAAAGTGAGTAGGGCCATCTATCATTACATGGATAGTCTCTCAGGACACACATTCTAAAGAGAACTAACTCTTTCATCCTCAGAAGTCACAAGCATTAATAGCAGCTAGAGGTGGAAGTTTGATCAGGACGGCCAATTACCTTGGGTCTTCTATGTAAGAATGAAGTTCTCTTCTGTCCATGGGGAAATTTGGGCTGGTTTCATCTTATGTAGGTCTTGTGCTTATAGTAATGTGTGAAAGAGTCCTAAAATGTCTGGCAAATACTCTTTTGCTAAAGATTTTTAATACTTCTAGCTCCTATAATATTTTTGTCTCCCATTCCATGATGATTTCTGAAACTCAGGATGAAACAATGTGACATGTTTGTTCCAATTAGAGCTTAGCATGTCACAATTTCTTATTCTCTCTTCTGAGTCCTTTTATTAATCACTATGTAATGAAAAATTAAGCTTTTCTATAGTTGATTGAGAAATAGATTAACCTTTGGGTAAAATATAAGAACTTGGTGGGGGGACAGGTTATTAGTATGTCCATTTAGAAGAAAATTATTAGGGTCTTATTTATTGCCTGTACCTTAGCCAGCCACATATTTTGGCATTTTGTTACATACTAGACAAAGAGTCCATATTGTAGAAGAAGGCTTACATCTAAGGAGAAAGTGGTTGGTTTTACCCATAATCATAAAGCCACTATTACAGTGATAGGCATATCCTACTAGACCAGTCATTATTACAGCTCAAAGTAATCACAGATGAGTAAGACTTTTAACTGTTTGTTACATCTGATATCATGTATAGAAACCTTCAGCACCACCAAATGAACAGATAAGGAAAATGTGGAATAAATACACAAAGGAATATTATTTAGATAAAAATAAAAATAAAAATTCGATATTTGCTGATAAATGTACACAGTTGAAAATAATTATTCTGAATGCGGTACTTTAGTTCCAGAGATTATAAGCATGTTCTATTTCATATGTTGGGACTAGCTTTGACTCATTAGACATTTGTATTTAAACTGCTGTAGGCTTAAATTGCAGGAATGTAGTAAGGTCGTACGGGATTTCAAGAAAGCAGGGACAGAACACCCAATTGTTGTTTAGGTGTGCCTCCTGGACGATGCTGGGCAAGCAGAGGTGTCTATGTGCCCATGTGTAGAATAATCTTTCTCTTCATTTGCACCCAAAATGAACCAAATGTTGCACTTGAAAAATGGAGTTGCACATGGCAAGGCATAGTGTGAAATGTAGACATGTAAAAAACACATATAATATAACTTAAAGAAGAGCAGGATGAGTTAGTTTCATAGAAAAAGAAAAAAATGATATTAAAAGGTAGAAAATATCTTCAGAGTTGAGAGGCAAGTCACTAAAAATGAAATAATTTAAATATATGTGTGATATATGTTTACACGGATAACACTTTTATCTTCAGCCTTAAAATTGAATTCACTTTATGTCTTTGAAAATTAAATGCTATTATTTGGTTTCTTGAATCAGCTCTCATGACTAACCTATTCTTCAAAGATTCAAATGCCAAATTTGTCTCTCTGCCAATAATGTGGTAAATAACACTTTCTTAATTTTCACAAGTCAATATAAAGAGTAAATTTTGTATTTTAGAGATCAACAATAATCTAGCTGTCTGGGGCTATGTGGGACTGTGATAGGTAGCCTGTTTTGGTTGAATGGGGCTTGAGATCTCCGTGGAAAACCTCTGGTACCCAGGCCCACAGGGCTATTGTTCAGATTGATTTTAAGTGTCTAAAGGTTTTCTTTTTCAGTAGACTCAAACTCTTTCAGTAGTCTATTTGAATCTGTTTTCTTGCATGGATATGCATTTGGTAAATGTCTGGGTTTGTGTGTGTGTGTTATGTCTGTATGCATTTGTGTATGTGTTGTGTGTGTGTGTGTATACGTATGTGAAGGTTTTTTCTTTCCCAAATTACTGTCACCAATAATATTGAAACATAGACTGTTACTGATCAGGGTATTCTACTCAGCCAACTTACCATATAGAACACCTGTCTATGACTCAAGTGCTGCTCCTTCTGCCTGACATTTACAAGAATGCTGTGCATTCTAACTTTAGTCTTCATGTTGTACTGTAAGTATTTTATCAACTGAGATATCTCCCCATCCTCCATGTGGATTTTTCAATTATATTTTAAGTTTAATATCCAAATATACTATTATATTGTATCACGATTGTAAAAGTTTGACTGAAAACTTGCTACCAATACCAGACATTATAAATGCAGACAATGGATTTTTACATTTAAAATCTAAGTCACATCTGATATTAGCTGCAATCTCTTGGGAAACACAGCCTTTTGTGGAAATGTGACTACGTAGTCTTTAGAAAATCAGGGGAAATGTAAAGCTATCCAGAAATCCCCCTTTCAAGGCAAGCTTCTTCCTGCTAAAAGCGTTAAGGCTAATACTTCCTTTCTTCTCTCGCTCAGTGGCACCTAACTTGTAGGAACCAATCACTAAAAAGCTATAAAAGTAGAATTCTCATGTGGTGGACATTACACATCAACTCTGTTTAGTAGAGAAAGCACTGAACGATAGAGACAATATGTAAACCTTTACTTCTGAAATAGAGAAATAGATTTATTCTGGTGGCTGGAGAGAATACATCAGTCCCTATCTTCACGAGTACAGCCTCCTGCATTATCTAGAGTTCCAGAAACCCATTAGCCTGAGATGTTTGATAACATAACTGAAGCCTGGATTTAATTTATTTTGCTGTGTCAAAAAGCTGGCTTGTATACCAGATGCACAGGGGGGATGCTGCAGATGATAAGGCGGAGAGTGTTCCTGGCAGAAATGCAGACTACTAGCTTACAGATAACATGTAGACGTTAACCAGCTTATTTTTCTCCTTGAGTAGCTTAAAATATTTTCAACCTATTTCGTGTTAATAAACATACACAGTTGCCTTTGGAAGATATAGCACAATCTCTCTCCTTCCTCTTAGAATCATTAACCTGTAAGAACATCTTCTCTGTGGAATCATGTAAGGGTAATGAACCCTGCAGGCTGTGCTGTTTGCGATGATAGATGGCAGCAAGATATCTGGGCTTTTAGAAGATGCAGAACCTCTGTCCTTAATGACTTGCTAAGTCTCTAAAAATCCCTTTACCAAGAGCTTTCTATGTAATCAGCAGTGTGTGAAATTTAGTTGCCTGACTCTGCTCTCTGCAGGAGATTTCTTTAATTTGTTGTTTGTCTTCACACTTAAAGCCAGGCATCATAGAAGCCTATGGCTTAATCATTACAGCAAAACCCAAAGAGAATTACAATGCCATCAGTGGCACTTATATGCTTCTGGAATCAACTCCATAACTGGCCAGTTCTAATTGCTAATGCCAAGTTAACAGCAATGTAAACTCATGTAAAATAAAACACTTCCTTTATTTTCTCGTTAGAGATTATTTGAACGTGTCAGCACTTACTTATTTTGTATGTGCCGTGAAGACAGCACTTACTTATTTTGTATGTGCCGTGAAGACAAGCACTACATTTTTGGATGGTCTACTTACTAGGTACGATATCCAACTAGCTGCTTAAATTCTTAATATTAAGCTTCTTTCATGTTTAAAGTTAATGTTAAGGATATAGAACACACTTTAAATTAAGAGCAAGTGACCATCACAATATCTTTGTTCCTTTTGCACTCCTCATGTTCTTCAAATGGTGTTATTTCCCAAGTTTAGTAACACAACCCTTAATTCCTGAGGTATTTGTTTATCAGTCATGCAACATCATTCAGGTAATTATCCTTTCCAAAGATTAAGAATAGAATCTGTCACTACAAAAGCATGTTGTAAAGAATTTCCTTTGATGCTAGGAGATTCTTCTTTGCTTCCTTGTGTATCCACTGTGGAACACATTTTCCCAGTGCATTGAGACACCTGTGGGGCTCAAAATGGCCAAACAGCATTTTTAACTTATAGTAAATGAGATCATGGTGTACTTTTGTGGAAAGAAATGGTCGTGAGTAAATTATTGAGGTATGGTGTTTCACACAACTACCCTGTCCAACTCTTTGTTCTTGTGCTTGTAACAACTTGATGTGAACAAGCATTAATAAAGGAGACCTCATGAAACTGAGCAGCTTCTGGAAGTCATAGGACACCATCAATAGGAAGAAGCCATAGCCTACAGAACTAGCAAAAGATATTCCCTGACTCCACATCTGACAGGAGGCTAATATACAAAACATATAATGAACTCAAGAAACTAGATATCAACAGATCAAATAATTTAATTAAAAATGAGGTACAAATATCAACAGAGAGTTGTTAGTAGAAGAAAGTCAAAAGGTTGAAAATGCTTAAAGAAATGTTCGACATTCTTAGCTATTAAGAAAATATAAATCAAAACTCCTTTGACATCCCACCTTACAACTATGAGAATCCCTAATATCAATAACACAAATGGAGTGCATGCTGACAAGGATTTAGAATACTAGGGACACTCCTCCGTTGCTGCTGGGAATGCACATATGTATAGCCACTGTGGAAATCAATATGGCAGATCCTGAGAAAGTTGGGAATCAATTTACTTCAAGACCCTGCTATACCACTCTTGAGTATATACCTGAAAACCGCATCACTGTACCACAAGGACAATTACTCAACCATGTTCAATGCTGCTCTATTCCTAATAATCAGAACTAGAAACAACCTAGATGTTCCTTAATAGAAGAGTGGGAAAAGAAAATGGATTATCACTCACCTATGAAAAAAAATGGTACCCTGAAATTCGTAGGCAAATGGAAGCAACAAGAAAAAAGAAAACACACTGAGTGAGGCAAATCAGAGCTAGACTTATATGTGAACACTGGCTCTTAAATAAATAAATAAATAACCATGGAATAATCTCCCTGGGATGGGGGAATAGGTTTGATTTTATGATTGAAATGGAATTAAATCTGAATTTTAATCAAAAGATCCAGAGGGTAGTGAGAAGGAACATATGTTTGTGGGAGGGAATGCTGGGGCAAGTGCATTTGAGAGATGGTAAGAAGCTTAGTAATGTGTAAAATTCTCAAATTCGATGAAGTTGATTTTAAAGAAGTCTCTTAATAATGTAGGTTAGAGATTCTCAACTGGCCGTCTCTTGTTACCAAATGGATCTTCCAGTACCAGGAGCTGGTTACACTGAGTAACTACTATTGGACCAACAGTGTCCCCTGGATACCACTAAACAACTAAGCTGTTGCTAAGACAATGGGTTGCTCTTCACAAACTGTCAGTGAGGCCCAATTGCTGAGAACAATGCACATACATCTTATTGAACATTGGGTTATTAAGTTAGAACCTATGTGGAACCTTCTTCCCTACATTCTAGTGTTTTTGTATTAGGAAAATAGAAGGTATTGTGCAGGCTAACAAAAGTGAGATGCAAACATCAACCCAGCTACAAAACCTTTGGCTTACTAGATATAGCCTACCTGAAATATATACTAGGGCAATGGTGTATCAGGACCTGTGAGAATAGCTTGCCAATGTCTGATTTGACTATGGCCCACTCCATAAGATAAAATTCATACCTGGAACTGTATGGGTGACCAAGAACCAGAATGTAGATACTGTACAGAGCTAGGGTAAAGCTAAATATTATTGGCCTAAAAATAAATAAAAGTAACAACAAAATAAATCCTAATGATAGGCTGTTCTACACATAGATGATTGCCTTATTTAGCCATCACCAGAGGGGCTTCTTATTGCACAACTTGGGAGCAAATTCAGCAGGGAACATTACATACATAGCATTGTCCTCATCATATCCCTCCCCTCAGATCTCAGGAAACTCAATGGAAGAAGAGGCTAAAAGGGTGTAAGAGCCAGAGGCAATGGAGGACACCGGGAGAATAAAAACCTCTGAATTAAGTAAAGCTTATATAAATGCAGAGATTAAAGGAGCAAGTATAGGCCTGGCTGGAACTGCACCAAGCCCTATGCATATGTATTATAGCTTCCAGCTTAATATTTTCATAGGACTTCTGAGTGTATGAAGGAGTGGGTCTCTGATTCTCATGCTTATGAACAGAAGGGGCTATGCTTCTTCTGTTGGGTTGCCTTGTTTGTTGGTTTTGGTTCTACCTTTTTTATTTATTTATTTATTTATTTATTTATTTATTTATTTATTTATTTAATCTCCTAGAAACCTGTTCTTTTCTAGTGAGAATCTGAAAAACGAGTCGTTTGTAATAAGAGAGAAGGTTAGGAGGATCTGGGAGGAAGAGGGATGAAACTGTAATCAAGGTATATTTTATGTGAAAATGATATATTTTCAATAAATAGAAAGCCAATATAATGAGAATTTCTTGAATGACACAGTGCCATTCTGAAGAAGTCTGAAGCATGCGTTGCTGACTAGATGACTTCTGAACTAAGCAATGCTCTAGGACAATGTATGTTCAACACGAGTGTGCAGCTTCCGTGTACAAGCTCACACTGCAATGATTTCTTCCACAGACAACATTAGTGTTTCCAGGGTTTGGGCACATGCAGGAAATTATTGTGAGCTACAGTCAAGGCCTTCTCACTAAATTCTGAGTTAGGAAGGAAATGAAATAGTTTCAAACTTCTTTCTCTGTTAGTTAGAACAGACAGACAAAAAATATAACCAACTTGGAGAGACACATTCTCTTTTGCTGGTTTTCAGCCTGCTGTTTTCTTCAAGTAACACTAGATTCACATCTCTTGTCTCATGTACTCCTGTGGGACAGGAGTTAATATTAGTTAATATGTCAGGGAAGTCTATACTAAAACTCCAATATTTCACAATGATTTTTTTTGAGTGACTACATTTCCTTTATGTACTTCTCTCTTTCTTTCTTTCTTTCTTTCTTTCTTTCTTTCTTTCTTTCTTTCTTTCTTTCTTTCTTTCTTTCTTTCTTTCTCTCTCTCTCTCTCTCTCTCTCTCTCTCTCTCTCTTTCTTTCTTTCTTTCTTTTTCTTTTTTCTTTTTTTGGTATTTATTTCATTTACATTTCCAATGCTATCCCAAAAGTGCCCCACACGCTCCCCCACCCACCCACTCCCACTTCTTGGTCCTGGCGTTCCCCTGTACTGAGTCATATAAAGTTTGAATGACCAATGGGCCTCTCTTTCCACTGATGGCCAACTAGGCCATCTTCTGTTTCATATGCAGCTAGAGACATGAGCTCCAGGGGGTATTGGTTAGTTAATATTGTTGTTTAACCTATAGGGTTGCAGATCCCTTTAGCTCCTTGGGTACTTTCTCTAGCTCCTCCATTGGGGGCCCTATGATCCATCCAATAGCTGACTGTGAGCATCCACTTCTGTGTTTGCCAGGCCCTGGCATAGTCTCACAAGAGACAGCTATATCTTGGTCCTTTCAGCAAAATCTTGCTAGTGTATGCAATGATGTCAGTGTTTGGGAGCTGATTATGGGATGGATCTCTGGATATGGCATCCTCTAGATGGCCCATCCTTTCGTCTCAGCTCCAAACTGTGTCTCTGTAACTCATTCCATGGGTGTTTTGTTCCCAATTCTAAGAAGGGGCAAAGTGTCCATACTTTGGTCTTCGTTCTTCTTGAGTTTCCTGTGTTTAGCAAATTGTATCTTATATCTTGTGTATTCTAAGTTTCTGGGCTAATATCCACTTATCAGTGAGTACATATTGTGTGAGTTCTTTTGTGATTGGGTTACCTCACTCAGGATGATGCCCTCCAGGAATTTGCCTAGGAGTCTCATAAATTCATTCTTTTTAATAGCTGAGTAGTACTCCATTGTGTAAATGTACCACATTTTCTTTCTTTCTTTCCCTTCCTTCCTTCCTTCCTTCCTTCCTTCCTTCCTTCCTTCCTTCCTTCCTCCCTCCCTCCCTCCCTCCCTCCCTCCCTCCCTCCCTCCCTCTCTCTCTCTTTCTTTCTTTCTTTCTTTCTTTTTTTCTTTCTTTCTTTTTTCTTGATGGCATAATGCTTCAATATTGAGTCCCTAAGTTCACAAGGACATAAGTAAACATAAAAGGAAGTCTACCACCTATTCTCTATATTAGGTCATAAATTTGTTCCACCTCAACTTGACAGGATAAAACAACATAAGAAACATTTCAAAAATGATAAGATTTTTAGTATAAATTTCATTAAATAATTGCCTTCAAAATTTCTTTTAAGATTCTTTGCATCATTCATATTAAATTCAATAGTGAACAATGAAGAAATGTGAGTCTTAAGTTATGTCTTCATTAGCATTTGCAAATTTGTGTTTTCTCTTAAAATTACATTTATACAGACATACAATGTTTGTTCCCTCTCTTATCCTGCTTTCCAACTCATTAATTCATTTCCCCTTCCCAAGTTCCCTTCCTGCTTTCAATTCTTGTTTTAGTGACCCAGCCTTTAATTAGGATACTTTGCATAAACATGAAAGGAGGCTGTTTGTTTGAGTGACAGATAGTGGAAGGTACCTGTGGCTACACCCTTAATGTATTTAAGGACTATTACAGTGACTTATCTATGAAATTAGGTATTATAGCAGATAATAAAATATCAACTTCTGTTAATAAATATACAACTGTAAATCAAAATCAGTACAAACTCTATGGGCAAAGCAATTACTAAAACAGTAGAGAAAAGTATTATATTAGAAAATCCAATATGAATTTTCAATATAATAATGGAGAATTTTGGATGCATTTCCAGAGAACCTCTCATTTTCCCCATTTTGATTACTAATTGTGATCCAACAAAATATTTAAAAATAGTTTTAGTTGCTTCTCTGTTGCCGTGATAAAATGTATGACTAGATGCTATTTAAAAATGAAAAGCTTCATTTTGGCTTACATTTACAGAGAGAGAGAGAGAGAGAGAGAGGGAGAGAGAGAGAGAAGAGGAGGGGAGCGGAGGGGAGGGGAGCGGAGCAGAGGGGAGCAGAGGGGAGGAGAGGGGAGGGGAGGGGAGGGGAGGAGAGGGGAGGAGAGGGGAGGAGAGGGGAGGAGAGGGGAGGAGAGGGGAGGAGAGGGGAGGAGAGGGGAGGAGGGAGAGGGGAGGAGAGAAGAGAAGAGAAGAGGAGAGGAGAGGAGAGGAGAGGAGAGGAGAGGAGAGGAGAGGAGAGGAGAGGAGAGGAGAGGAGAGGAGAGGAGAGGAGAGGAGAGGGGAAGGAAGGGAAGGGAAGGGAAGGGAAGGGAAGAAGGGAAAGAGAAGAGAAGAGAAGAGAAGAGAAGAGAAGAGAAGAGAAGAGAAGAGAAGAGAAGAGAAGAGAAGAGAAGAGGAGAGATTACTAGATGTTCCATAACTTTCTCAAGCACCTTTGCCAATTGTGGAATACATTTTTCACATTCATGAACCTACTGGGGATACTTGTCATTCAAACCACCACAAAGACCAAACTGCAATTAAATTCAAAACAAATAAAACTGTGATTTCGGAATATAACATATCACTCAAACTGCAATTGCAAGTAAAGACATTTATCAGAAGAAAATAGAATAAATTGTTGTCAATTTCTACAAGCAATGGGGTGTTAAACAAAATGGATGAAAATATTTTCAGGGAATTAATCTGTCTTCTAGTTGCCATTTGAATTTGCAATGTACATTTGTTCCAATATGTATGCTCAATTATTTTTCAAGCTCCCTTACTCTCTAGAATGTTTGATATTTTTTTAAACAAAATGAGAACAAACTAAGACTTAGCTGTAGAGAAACAGCAAGTTTACAGATTTCTTCAGAGCATGTTTCGAACATAACTCAAGCCATGGGAAAATAAAAAGAACGAACACCTCAATCATTAATAAGGACAATGCAGAAATCAGAGTTTTCATTTATATAAAACTGTTTGCACACACTGCAAGAAGAGGCTTAATTAAATTGTATTGGTTTCACTGACAAATGCTAGACTATCATCCACAGGATGTAATTAGTCCAAAATGGATACAAAGAGAAAAAAAATTGATGCTCTGGATTGACTGGTGGTGGCATTTCTACTATGTAGCCTTTGAAAAGGTTAAATTTCATTCTTCTGTATTTTTAGAACTAATCGTACAAACTTCTTAATAGAACGTGATAGAACTGGATCAGATCAGCCTGCTGAATTTGAAAGTATTCTCCCAGGGGGCCACTTAAAGTTTATAATCATTCTTATTGTAGTGAGAATTTGAGAAATAATTGCTGGCATACAGGGATTTCTTTATTGTATTTTGCTGAGTTAAGTAGATTAAATCAAGATTACTTAAAGTTTTTCCCATCTAAAAGACAACCTATTTAGAATCCCCAGAAAAATACTGGTGGCAGAAATAATGGGTAATGTTTAAATTTGATCAATTAAAGCTAAACTATGTCTATATTTCACACTTGTTTTAGAGGTCTATAAAATTAATATGATTGTTGTATTAGTCTGGGTTCTCTAAAGGAGCAGACCTGATAGAATAATCACACATATGGGTTTGATTAGTGTCCTAATGGTAATAACCAGATGTCCAACAATGGCTCTGTCTGAATAGAAAGGCCAAATACCCAGTAGTTTTTCAAGACTGGATATCTCAGCAGTCCAGACCAGCTGTTGGAGTCTCAGGGAAATCCTACAGAGCTGGCAGTTCAGTGTATGCTGAGTCCCCTGAACTGGATGCTTGTAACAAGGAAGGAATTACTGAGCAACACAGTAGGTGAGCTTGTCAATGAGAGTGAGAGCTGAAAGGGCCAAGCAAAGGCTCAGTTCTTGTGGTTTTATGTGGACTTCTACCAGAATGGGTGACACAGATATAAAGTGGCTCTTCCCACAGCACATGATTCAATCAAGAACACACCTTATCCGTTTAGTAAATAGTTTTTATCAGAGTGACAGGGGCAACAGTCAGAAGGACTGACAAGACTTACATGTCAAAATAGAAACCTTTCAACCCAACATAAAACATTGCATATTGGGTTTTGAGATGATATATTTTCTTTTTATAGTGACTGTAATGCTGAAATTTGAATAAGGAGTAATGAGACTACCCTAATGAATTTTCATTTTTGTTAATTAGATATTCATATTTCTGACACACTCAAAGATACACTATTACTTGTCAACTTACAGCTTTAAAATTAGTGTAAGTCTGCAGACATCTGAAATCACAGCTAATCAACATTTACAAAGCTATCTTTTATGACATCCATGTTGAATAGAATGAAACAAAATAAGAATTCAAGTTATTGTCATTTGTTTTACTTCACGGGTTTGAAAAATGGCTCACAGACATCATCTCATTTAATTGCAGTATCCTTGAAGAATGAACATTCATAGCAGGACTGAATGCATTCTTGTTTGGGAAGACATTACACAGGCATTTGTGGAGATACCATAGGAAAACAACAAATGACTGAAAATAGAATCATTTTATTACAACGAGATTATTTCTGGGTAAATAAGATCACTATTTAATTTGTATTTATGGTTTCAAAATCTCTTTTTGTCCATGAAATACTATTAAACTCCGTTTTCAGTGTAAAAATCCTTCTAGTTCAATGACCCACCAGACAAAAAAAAATTATCAAAAAGAAGTTTTTCTAAGAAAATTATTCTTCAGCCAGGCGTGGTGGCACACACCTTTAATCCCAGCACTTGGGAGGCAGAGGCAGGTGGATTTCTGAGTTCGAGGCCAGCCTGGTCTACAAAGTGAGTTCCAGGACAGCCAGAGCTATACAGAGAAACACTGTCTCAGAAAAAGAAAAAAAAAGAAAAAAGAAAAAAAAAAGAAAGAAGGAAAGAAAGAAAGAGAAAGAAAGAAAGAAAGAAAGAAAGAAAGAAAGAAAGAAAGAAAGAAAGAAAGAAAGAAAGAAAGAAAGAAAGAAAGAAGAAAGTTATTCTTCAGCATTCCTGTAGAATGTATATGTTGTACTTGGTATTGGGGTATCTCCCAGCTCTTTGAGAGTTCAGAACACTTCTTACTCAACTGCCCGCTTTAAATACAGAAGCTCCCATGTGGTAGCACACCACTTTCATTTCAGCACTTGAAAGGTAATGCCAAAATTCTCAGGAGTTTAGTGTCATAGCTACATAGTGAGTTCAAAGCCACTCTTGTATAAGTGAAAGTTTCTCTCACTGGTCTCACCATAGACACAAACATGTGTCTACACAAGTGCATGCACATCTACATATGTATGTGTCTAAGTAAAGATCAGTAACTAGCAAACGCTAGATATTAATAAGTCAAACAAATGAAACAAAAACAAAGTAAAAATCAATATATATTTTGAGACCTTCCTTCCTACAGTCTTTATTTCTAAACTTCTATGTCTTATTTAATTTATTTTTTATTCCCCTCTTCTCTTCTCTTCTCTTCTCTTCTCTTCTCTTCTCTTCTCTTCTCTTCTCTTCTCTTCTCTTCTCTTCTCTTCTCTTCTCTTCTCTCCTCTCCTCTCCTCTCCTCTCCTCTCCTCTCCTCTCCTCTTCCCTTCTCTTCTCTTTTCTTTTTTCTTTCTTTTCTCTTTTTTCTTTTTTTAATTTCATGTCTTATGCACTAGTATTTTTCTACAAAGTACTTTGGCTGTGCTTTGGAATGTTATAAAAGGTGCATAAACAAGTGTAGCCTTGTTTCTGAAAACAAAAATAAATAAATAAATAAATGAAATTGGAAAAAGTAACTCAAATTGAGATATCAAAGTCTGAATTCAAATGCCTTTTACTTGCTAGTAATTCTAATTCCAGGATACCTGGAATTCTCTTCTTACCTCTACAGGCACCCATAGTCATGATCACAGATCCAAACACAGAAATAAATGCTCAGCTTTGTCTTCATGTGGGTATTCCAACTGGTGGAACTGGGACTGTCCTTGACTCTCCATTGCCTGTCTGTGGATTCTTTTCCCAACTATCTGGGCTGCCTTGTCTGGCATCAGTGAGAGAGGATGTATCTAGTCCTGCAGTGACTTGATGTACCACAGTGGTTTCGTTCCCAGACAGGGCTGATCCCTTCACAGAGATGGGGCAAGAGGTGCTGTGATGGCCATCTTCTGCTACATATGCAGCTAGAGACATTAGCTCTGGGGGTACTGATTAGTTCATATTGTGGTTCCACCTATAGGGTTGCAGACCCCTTCAGCTCTTGGGTACTTTCTCTAGCTCCTACATTGGGGGACCTGTGTTCCATCCTATAGATGACTGTGAGCATCCACGTCTGTATTTGCAAGGCACTGTCAATGTCTCACAGGAGACAGCTATATCAGGGTCCTTTCAGCAAAATCTTGCTGGCATATGCAATAGTGTCTGCGTTTGGTGGCATGGTGATTCCACTAGAGGTTTTTTTATCCTTGAAAAGATTTTTTGCTATCCTAGGTTTTTTTGTTATTCCAGATGAATTTGCAAATTGCCCTTTCTAACTCTGTGAAGAATTGAGTTGGAATTTTGATGGGGATTGCATTGAATCTGTAGATTGCTTTCGGCAGGATAGCCATTTTTACTATATTAATCCTGCCAATCCATGAGCATGGGAGATCTTTTCATTCTCTGAGATCTTCTTTAATTTATTTGTCAAATTGCTCTGGCTAGGAATTCAAGTACTATATTTAATAGGTAGGGAAAAAGTGGGCAGCCTTGTCTAGTCCCTGACTTTAGTGGGATTGCTTCCAGCGTCTCTCAATTTACTTTGATGTTGGCTACTGGTTTGTTGTATATTGCTTTTATTATGTTTATATATGGGCCTTGAATTGCTGATCTTTCCATGACTTTTATCATGAAGGGGTGTTAATGAGGTCAGCTGGTTTTGATATTATTGATTCCTGGTAGGGAAAACTTTAGATTTCTCCACAGAAAGTGGAGTTAACTAAGACTCTGAAGATTGTAGCTATTTATATACCTACAGCTTATGGAGCAATAAGTCTTCCTCTGTAAACACACTCAACATGTCCTTGTAGACAGAAGTGTCACCTCTAAAGTGGCCTCATACACCTGTATAGAAGAGAACATTGAGTAAGTGTCTATGTGTCTTGTCTTTTATTTGCTGTGGCCATTACTTGAGCGATACCATTTTTAAACTGGAAATTAATTATTGCAGAAATGGCTATAGAAGTTTCAGGCATGGATGTCTGGCCCCATCATTTCTGTGTTATAAGGACCCAGAATATGATGGTTAAATGGCATGACAGCAAGATTGCTCAACCCTGGCTGCCAAGAGTCAGAAAGAAAGGATAGGGTCTTAAATATCCTTCCAAGGCATAACCATAAATTAGACTAGAATGTAACTAGTCTAACATAATTAGTATTATGATAAATTTAGTACTTTCAGGATAACAAGTAGGAAAGATTAACTAGGGTAGGAAATTACATTTTTAAGGGAAATGAGACAAATATAAAATAATGATTTTATCCTTAAACATTTGCAAACTGGCATAGTAAATATGTTTTGTTATTTTGCTATAGAAACACAACTATAACAACCTACCAAGAGTTATAATTCCTATTAAAAACAATATAGAGTAACACACTCATTTGATAATGATAAGATTGTCTATGAGTATCTTAAAAGCATTTTCAAAGGAAATAATCCTTTTGCACATGCACTGAAGGAGAAACAGGGTCCTTGTCTTAGTTAGGGTTTCTATTCCTGCACAAACATCATGACCAAGAAGCAAGTTGGGGAGGAAAGGGTTTATTTGGCTTACACTTCCATACTGGTGTTCATCACCAAGGAAGTCAGGACTGGAACTCAAGCAGGTCAGAAAGCAGGAGCTGATGCAGAAGCCATGGAGGGATGTTCTTTACTGGCTTGCTTCCCCTGGCTTGCTCAGACTGCTCTCTTATAGAACCAAGACTACCAGCCCAGAGATGGTCCCACGCACAAGGGGCCTTTCCCCCTTGATCACTAATTGAGAAAATGCCTTATAGTTGTATCTCATGGAGGCATTTTCTCAACTGAAGCTCCTTTTTCTGTGATAACTCCAGCTGTGTCAAGTTGACATAACACTAGCCAGTACAGTCCTCTTGGAACCCATTAGGCATTTCTGTCTCATCAAAAGTTACTGAGGTAGGAAAAATTTTCATAACTAGTGTACAATAGACAGATGTTCAGTGCGAATGAGTTTAAAGCATACATTGTGTAGCGTGATGCTATATTTTTAAAAAATGAAGGCAAAATTAGTTTACTAATTCTTATCTGGGAAGACCTTAATTAGCCATGCACTGTTGATTGATATTTGTTACTTAAAATGGAAAACAAACTCAGTAGTGATAGAAAAAAAAATTAACTGGTTGTATCCTTAATTTTTAAGTTCTAACTTGGTAAAATTATGTTCTAACCCCCCTTCTTGTATATGACCCTACTGTGAAGTCACACAAGTCAGCATTCTATGGGAAGCAAGGTCAACTGTGCTCTGAATTGAAGTGGGATTGGAACATAGAGAATAAATAAGACAGCACAGTGAGTTTTGAGTTACTGTCTCCAGAATGAGCATATCTAGCCAGCTACAGAAAAGGCAGGAGGCAGATACATCTCTGCAGGTCCATTTTGCCCCTTGAAAGCACATCTTATGGATAAAAAGAAACAGTAACCTCTCTCTATGCAGTCTGGAAGATTTAAAAGAGTTCCGGAAACCCTGCATGGAGCTTGTTTTCTTTCTTTGAACTCACTGATGAGGTAAGTGAAGTGTTTTCTCCTGTGGGGAATCCAGTGAGCAAACAGGCAAGGGAAGAAAAGTCAGAAAGTTCTGCCCTCTTGGTCCCTTTGAACTTGACCAGGACCCTGAGCAGGGGGTTGATTAGCAGGCAGACAGCAGCTGCCTCAGAACGCAACTGCTGAGTAAGAAACTGAGCTGGAAGGGAAGGTGTGCACACGTGCTTAGAAATTAGACATTCAGGCAAGTCAGCCCTCCTTTCAGGGGTGGAGAAAGGAGAAGATATGTTCCCTCCTGGGCACAGGGTATTCCTTTATTACTGTTTCTTGGAGAAGGTGCTTTGGTCTATAGACTTTTAAGGAGGAAGTAAAGAATTGTATGTATTTGTGTGTGTTTGTGTGAATGTGTGTGTGTGATAGACAATGGGGATTTTATAAGATGCCTGCTGTTTTCATCTTTCACTTCCTGTACAAACCAACACACACACACACACACACTCACACACACACACACTCAAACTCATGGAATAACAATCACAGGCACACATTTATCTGTAATCATATGATAGAAGGTGATATTTTTTTTTTTTTTTTGCTATTGCAGGAATATTTGTTATGTTAAACTCCTATAGATGATTTTCACTATAATAAAGTCTTCTTAGGCACACTTTATTTTATTTTGCCATTAAGCAGGTGAGTAGCTTCAGTAAACCAGGAGTAGAATGGCTATGTACTTATTCTCTACTTATACTTACCTCTCTTATGTTTCCTGTACTACAATTTCTGTGATAGTGTCCAAGGCAGACGAAGTGCAACATTAATCTACATAATAAACATAGATTTTAGAAAGCAGTTTGATACCATAGTCATTCAATACCAAATAATAGTCATAGGTTTCTTGCTAGGGCTCATGACCTGCCCAGCCATGGGATTCTTTTTCTGAAAAGTTCCTTCTCCTTAACATCTAACAAGAGTCACAAAAATTGTTTGATCGTGGCATGTTCAATTTTTCTATCTATGATTACTAATTAAAAGTCCAGCATCCTTTCAATTTTCAGAGTAGAAATTAAAATAAATCCAGCGACGTCAGAACCATTAATTCAATACCTGTCTCTGCAGCAGAATCAGTTGGAAATTCCTTGTTGGAAAAGGTACAGAAGTGGTGGCAAGTCCTTTCTAGAAAAGATCTTAGGAGGCAACTACTTGAAAAAAAATGTGATTTGATATTTACAGGAACGTGCAGGAGGCAAGGTCAGTTATGTATAGAATTATGTAGATTTTGAAGGTTATAGAAACTAATATACAATTTAAGTTGACTGACAGCAGCCGCATCTGTTAGAGGTGGTAGTGGGGCTGCTTCTTTGTTAGTTTCCTTTACCACGTAAATACTTCAAAGGAGAGGATGCGAACTACTTTTCTAGAATGTGAGTAAAACATAAAGCCATTCAGATATGGTTTAGAAATGTGCGTAGAGAATATTTATTCAGATAGATACCAAATATGCTGTTGATAAAAATTTGACCTGGCCAGTTTAATCTGTTCAATGTTTTTTGGTTAATAAAAAAGATCAGAGAGTTGCAGAGAAAATTAATAACTTACAGTTGATAGCAAAAGTAGGTGTCTCCAGAGTATTTTATGTGCTGAAAGTTATTGAAATGGTGCCTATTCAAAGAATTGGGAAAGGATATCATATTTTGTTTTATAAATTGTTTTCCTTTGACATATTTGGGCTATACTTCTACAAGTCATAATTTTTTTTTAAAAGAAATCTAGAAACAAAAAAAATTAAATTAACTCTACATCAACTGCATTTCACAGAATGGAATTTTACTAATTAATACACACATGAAAAGTGCTCACAATATCCTTAGTTACTTAGTAAAATGCCCTGTGTGAGGATTGAGTGCCTTAAGTACTGTGCTAGATTTTATAGTAACCAAATAGCTGAGAATCTGTTTCTGGTTTGTAAGTACGGTGTGAACTTCCTTGCCAATCATCAATGTCTAGTGTAATATAATTTATAGATGCTGGGAACATTCATTTATTTATTCACACATTGTCGGGAGTCTGCACCACCGAGTCAGAAGTAGCATTAAACAAGTTCAGCTGCCTAGAATCTTTCCTTCACGGATGAGAAGAGTGAGAAAATACATTTCATTGTCAGGTTTGTTGGTTTGTTGTCTACATTTGTTTCATTTAGTATTGCTGTTCTTTTTTGAGACATCGTTCCTTTGTGTAGCCCTGACTGTCTTAGAACTAGTTCTATAGACCAGGATGGCCATGGACTTACCCAGATCAGCTTGCCTCTCTCTGCCTCCAGAGGCTAAAGGCCCAACTATTGTCAAGTTTTAAATAGCCACAGCTGCTATCTGTTTCTTACAACACTTTGATACAAATGCATGATGCAGAATGGAAATATGACTAAAAGAACCCTTTGCTTATCTGTTTTAAAAGCTTGCCATTGTCACATAGTTACTTTCTGAAAAAAGGGCAAGCCATGTAAGATTATTAGACCTTGACATTGATACCTTTTTGCAACCTATACCAGCAGACCTGCTATAAAGGTGTGTAGCATGTTTTCTGAAAGGGACTTGATATGAGGGAATGTAAGTAAAGAAATTAAAGGATTTGTTGACATGGACAGTGCATATATCATAGCTTAAATCTCCTGCTTGGTCCCCGTAATTAAGATGATGAGATAGGGCTGGGAAATTGCTCAGAGGTTAAAAGACTTTGCTTCACCAGCCTAATGATCAACATCTGAATAACCAACCTCGTGTTAATACACAATAACATTCCTGGGCATATACCCAGAAGATGCTCCAACTTGTAATAAGAACTCATGCTCCACTATGTTCATAGCAGCCTTATTTATAATAGCCAGAAGCTGGTAAGTACCCAGATGTCCCTCAACAGAGGAAAGGATACAGAAAATGTGGTACATATACACAATGGAGTTCTACTCAGCTATTAACAACAATGAATTGTTGAAATTCTTAGACAAATGGATGGATATCATCCTAAGTGAGGTAACCCAATCACAAAAGAACACACATGGTATGTGCTCACTGATAAGTGGATATTAGCTCAGAAGCTCAGAATGCCCAAGATACAATTTGCAAAACACATGAAACTGAAGGAGGAAGACCAAAGTGTGGATACTTTGATCCTTCTTAAAAGGGGGAACAAAATACTCATTGAAGGAGTTACAGAGACAAAGTTCAGAACAGAGACTGAAACAATGACAGTCCAGACACTTCCCCACCTGAGGATCAACTCCATAAAGAACCACCAAACCCAGACACTATTGCAGATGCCAACAAGAGCTTGCTGACAGGAGCCTGATATAGCTGTCTCCTGAGAGGCTTTGCCTAATACAGAAGTGGATGCTCACAGCCATTCATTAGATGGAGCACAGGGTCCCCAATGACAGAGCTAGAGAAAGTACCCAAGGAGCTGAAGGGGTCTGCAGTTCTCTAGGAGGAACAACAATATGAACTAACCAGTAACCCCAGAGCTCCCAGGGACTAAACCACCAATCAAAGAAAACTCACGGAGGGACTTGTGGCTCTAGCTGCATATGTGGCAGAGGATGGCTGAGTTGGTCATCAAAGGGAGGAGAGGTCCTTGGTCCTGTGAAGGCTCTGTGCCCCAGGGTAGTTTAATGCCAGGGCCAGGAAGCAAGAGTGGGTGGGTCAGGGATACGGGGGAGAGGGGAGAGGATAGGGGATTTTCGGAGGGAAAACTAGGAGAAATGTAAATAAAGAAAATAATAAAAAATTGAAAAAAAAATACACTGTAGGTATGGAGGTCTGCATATAATTCCAACCCCAGAAGATAGAAGCATGACGCTTACAATAAGAGGTCCAGAGGTACTAGGTATATCAGCAGGTTCTGGGTTTGTTTTTTCCCTTGCCTGGAAAACAATAAGACAGGGGAGGAGGAGTAAATGAAAATTCTTCCAACATCAAACTAGGGCTTCTGTACTTGCATGAACATATTCACATATCACCCCTCCATGCAAACACCCAGGCACCCATACACATGTAAACACGCAAACAAGTTGTACAGACATACACATGAAAAGAAGAAAAATAAATAAAAGGACAGACAGATCATTCTTGAAGATAATAATTGTCTCATGCCTTAATGCTATTTAAAATTGTCACTAGCTAGCTATCAGCTGGAAGGCACCCACCATTCTATGGCATGTTTGCTGCATTGATGCAGAGGAAAGGGCATTGGCCACTCTGACTCAGGGTGCATGTTCTCATGCTCTGTGACAAAACCCAGAAGAACCTAGAAATAAAGACAGAGAACATGGAAGGTTTTGTTCAGCCAGTGAGTTTGCAATGTATGTATCAGACTGTAAGTTTTAAGGTACTTGGAATTTTTTAAAAGCATATCATATATTTAATTTAGGGACAGCAATGTCAGTAATACCATTAGAAGACAATGCAGCGAGCTGAACAGCACCAGACAACAGTTACTTACACACTTTCATTTACTTTTAACTCAATAATATATTTTTTATGTACCTGTCTTCCATATTGTTCAGTTCTACAGCTGTGTGTTAGACTATCTAATACTAAACAACCAGAAAAGCTGAAGATTTTCTGGAGGTCTAGACATGGGCTAAGTTGGAATTCTCTGAGGAACAACTGAAAATTCACAAGTGATGTATCTGCTGTCGAGCCAGGCAGAGCAGCCTGCCTCTGAAGCATGTCTGCTGGTCATCTGTGTTTTGCTTTTGAAAATAATTGTTAAGATAGACTAATGAGTTGTTTATCATACTCTTTGATAGACTTTACTTAATCCATAAGCATTTTGTTCTAAGAAGTAAACCTAAGAGCAGTGTAGCTGCAAGTTGCACATTTATAATTAAAGAAAAGAAACGATGTTTCTGGGTAAAACAAACTACTAATTGGATTAAAAATAAATTCCATGTACAGTCATGAGTTTTGATTCACAGACCTTGAGCATCAAATGTTATTTTCCACACTTTTACATCAATTATTTAGCTACTTTTCACTGGGAGTGAGGAGGGAGAGGACTTCAGTTCTGTTAAAACATTCTGCCCCATTCTTTCTCTCTTTACCATGTACCTTTACTAGTATATTTCTGCATTAACTTGCATGCTTTGCTCAGTCTCTTGTTGTGGTACAACTCCTGATTTTATATAAATTTAATAGGGTATTCTTCTATTAAAAACAAGTCTCGGCTTCATAGGTTCTATTTGTCCAGTATCTTTTTGACGAGATGTTATCCTTATAACTCTAGTGTTTGGTTTAGTATCCTTCAGGAGGTTGCTTTAGTTTTACGTAAATTTCCTGTTTCTTTATCACTGCCTGCAACAATCCCAGGACTGTTCAGCTTTTTAACTATTCCACGAAGTGTTTACTATTGGCGTAGCTTTGCAATTCTTTGCAAGCTTCCTGTTAGCTTAGTTTATTCTCTGCAATTTCTCAGTGTTCCTTTTTTATATTTCTTTTTGTCCAGTCTCTACTTTTCAAAAGCAATATGTCTTCTAGGTATGATAAGAAGTAAGAAATCGTTCTTAGTGATCTTACTCCCTTTGCTAAACTTTTTTTTTTCTCTTTCTTGTTTAATATCAACATATAACCTGATTTTGTCAGGCTTTGTGTTTAGCATGGAAATATTTATATATGCCTAATATAATTATAAAACAAATATGAGAAAATTTCTGTGAGGCATTAAATGAAGCAAATTATTAATGTTGACACTCTGGCCATAATACATTGTCACTTAATGAATTCACTAGGTCTATTCCAGATACTGCATTTATTATTTAAGGTTGTTAGAACTAAATATAACATACATGGTGGCTTATATTATAGAAACATGTTTTTTTCTCAGTTGTAAGATAGAGAATAAAATCAGGCTGTCTGCAGAACTGGTTCCCACTGAAAATCGTGAGGAGGAACCTGCTCTAGCTTCTCTCATGGGTGTATCCAAAGCTCTCGGCCCCTTATAGGTCTCTCTCATCTTACTCTATGCATATTTCTGTATTCCTGTTTACCCTTGTAATAAGATTGGCTGCCATACTGAATTCTAATAGACCCCAGGACACAATTTAAATGTGATTGGCATTGTCCGTACCTTATCTCTGTAAGGTTTTCATCGTAGTTCTGAGGTTAAATCTGCAGCCTCTGCTCTTTTAGCAGAACAAAAACCAATCCATAAAACATGCTGAATGGTTCTATGGTGTATTTGCAATTTTTGAATTCAAATAATTGATACCAATCCTGTAACATCATTGTGTTCCTTACAATGTATCACTCCCCTTAAAATCTCCACAGTACCCAGCACACAAAATCTTAAAGAACTATAAAAAGCCTGTTATGTAAAGATAAATGACAGCTTGTCAATATCAATTATTTTTGTATTAATACATACATTTTAGTAACTGACATTATACTTCAAAAATTGTACCTCGTATATATGGCCAAATGTTTTTTTTTTCTTCAAATGTTTTTACAATGTTCACGTTAATATTATTTGGGATCTCCTTAATATACAACCATAATCACATCATCTTTAAATTAGCATATAGTGTGCTCTAATATAAAATATCTATGCAGTGAAAACTCTAACAAATATCTGAGTAGAAAGGAAATAATGTCATACACTAAATTTTCTATATATTTATTTTGCCCATGAGACATGGCCGGAATGATGAAAATGAAACATATTAAGGTAAACCGAAGGAGTTGTTTAAAAATTTTGTTCATTTTTCTCTTTATTTGTTTTCTATGTTAAATTAATTCAAGAGCGTCTAAAATAAGTATGTCTGTACATAGTCCTATAAGAAAATCCCTTTTCTATTCTTTCAGGTTTTCAATATAAATTAGAACTGTGTCATCACAGAATCAGAAGCAAACTCATTCAGCTGACTGAAAACTAAAAATGTCACCTAACTCAAGATACTCTTGTCTAATCCAAACATATATCCACCACTCAATCTCTTCTTGCCAGTCACATGAAGGTGGCATGTTTTTATCCTTGCATCTGAAAGAAAAGTCTTCTGAGAGGATTGGAACAGGAGCTCAATCCACAGCGATGAGCAACAGAGAATGGATGTTATTTCCTTAAGTGTGTACAGAGCCCTGGATCACTGTAGGAGAGGAGGAAGGGTGTGCTTATTGACCACTGCCTTCTGAATAGCATCGGGTGGCTCACAATGGAATATGAGTGTGTTTGCTCAGTTCTAGTGAGCACATGCCATCACCTCAATTGGACATAAGTGGAAGACTGATTGACAGCCTGAGTGTTGAGCCCGATGAGTGCTTTCTTTTATTGGATTTACAAGACTGTTTATTATGTAGTGAGTGCCACTGACAAAGTAGTATATTCCTGAGAAGATGAATTGCACACAGTAAGCCCAGGCTGATCCTGATGTTTCAGTAAATTATTGAATGCTCATACCATGAAATTATCAGTGTGACATTTCTCAAAAGTCCAAATGCTCTTAAATTATTGCTGATAAAAACATTTGTTATAATAATTAAATCCATAGTGGGTTTGTCCTAATCCTGCTTATATTCGATTGTTAATTTGGATCCCCCAAACTGCTTACAGTGTCTGGAACCCTGCCCCCCCCGCCCATTTTGTTCTGATTGGTTAAAAAAATGCCAACAGCCAATAGATGGGAAGGACAGTGTCTGGTTGTTGGAATTTCCCAGGCTTGGGACTAGGAGAGATGAAGAAAAGGAGGGGAGATCCGCCATGCTGCGAGACTGTGGAGGAGAAGAGAGACACCATGCCTGACAAAAGTGCAAGACAAAAAGGCATAGTTGCCAGTGAGGAAGCCAGAAGAGGGAATCCAGAGAGTAGCCCAGTTGGGTAGCCCTCTGGATCCAGAACAGACAAGATAGACTATAGAGTTTAGTAAGTAATAACTAGGGATTATTGGTGGGAAGTGAATTAATAGTATGTCGATTTTAAGGCATACTAAAATATGAAGGCTGTGTGTCATTCATTCAGGAACAATCATTGGGGTTGATAGCAAAGACACTGCCCAGGTTTATTTTTTAAATATTAATTCTACAGAAATCAGTAATATAAATAAGACTGGTATTATGTCTATCAATACAAAATAACTTGTGTTTAAAAATGAATTTCCATTTCATTACTGGGTCAATAATCCGCTACTCACACATGCCCACACCCACAAACATACTCATTCATAAAAGAGAAGTTGCTAAGTGTTAAGGAAATCTTTAGGATGCCCAAGAATATTTACATAAAACAATTAGAGTCCTACGACCCATTCATCCATACAGAAACGTCTTTGTTCAGTTGTAATGTTTTGCTTGGATACACAAACACACACACACACACACACACACACACACACACACACACTTTTTTTTCTGTATAAACTGATATAAAAATCATTTGGACTGTGCCAAGATTTTGTCAGAGGTAGAAGAAAAAGTGTTTGTACTTCTTTAAAAAAAAGAGCTTAGTGTTTCTTAAGGGATCATTTAAACTTTCCTGCTTAGAAAATTACTGCTTTGACATCTTTCAATACACTTCATCCTAGATTTATAATTCCACTTTAAGTCTTTAAAAGAAGTTACCCTGTACTGTGAAGGATTTTCTTTTCCTGGAAACAATCTCTAAACTTGAAAATGAATTGAGTTTGTGACCTTGAAATCAAAAGACCCAGTACACTGCTCAGACAGTAGGCTCTAGCACACTCCCAAAGTCTTACTTTTTATTTATTAGATCTTTCTTTTCTGTGACTTAACATTCAAAGAACAGACATTTTGAAGGGTAATGAAATAAAGATTTCCAGCAGTTTAAAAAAAAATCTCGTTTTAATCTGTGTGACTAAGGACTTTGGTGACTGTGTGCCTCAGATTCTTCATATTTAATAAGAGAAATGCTCAGGGTTATGCGTATGGAATAGTTACTGCAAAAACAGAGATCTGTGTTAGATCTCCAAAACACATGCCAGGGAGATCAACAGGTGCATGTCCTCTTAGAACTGGGTTACATTTCTGGGTCCAGCATGTGAGAATCCTTATTTCAAAGAACTTTGGATGGTTCTTGAGGAATTACTTCCCAAGTCTTCTGGCCTCCACCTGCACATATAAGCAGGTGAATGCCCCCCTCATTCACTCAAACACATGTAAACAGGCATGTTCACACCCCTCCAACACACACATACACACACACACACACATACATGCACACAAAAACATTCATTTCACTGTATATGAAGTGATTTGGACAAAGAATTCCATTTAATATATGGAATGCATTTAGTGGACTCTGATGTATCACATCGTTTCTATGTCTTTTGATGCTTCCATTGCAGCTAAGAGATACAAATTTTTAACTGAGCTTGAAAATCATTAGGGAAATAAACTCAAAAGGTATTTGCCTCATAGAATTGCCCTTGAGCTTTAATGAGTAACTCTTAAATTTGTAAAGTGTGTTTGATGGTTTGCATATGCTTGGCTCATTGGAAGTGACACTATTAGGGGTGTGGCCTTGTTGGAATAGGTGTGACCTTGTTGGAATTGGTGTAGCCTTGTTAGGGGAAGTATGTCACTGTGGGTTTTGAGAGCCTCCTGGCTTCCTGTGGAAAATAGAGTCTTCTGTAGATCAAAGACTCTCAACATCTCCAGCAGCACATCCTCCTGGATGCTGCTATGTTTCCTGTCATGATGATAATGGACTAAACCTCTAAAACTGTCACCAATTCCAACTAAATGTTGTCCTTTATAAGAGTTGCCTTGGTAGTGATGTCACTTCACAGCAATGAAATCCAAACTAAAACAATGGGGTAATAGTCAAAAGTGAAATTACATGCACATTTATTGACATGGTGGGTTTGTCTGTGCTGAACAGCATTCATTGTTGTAATTATACATATGTATATATATATATATATATATATATATATATATATATATATATACATATATATATATATATATTACATGAAGAGAAACAGTTCTATTTAAAATTTTAATTATAATAACTATGCTTTTGTTAGCATTTTACAAGTGTTTAATAAGGCCTACAAAACATAAAAAGCAATATGACCTTCTACATTTTATTCTGCAAATATTTTCTAAAGTTACTAATGTCTAATGGTATTAAATTGCAGCCATCAATGGAAAGAGAGGCCCATTGGTCGTGCAAACTTTATATGCCTCAGTACAGGGGAACACCAGGGCCAAGAAGTGGGAGTGGGTGGGTGGGGGAGTGGGTGGGGGAGCGTGGGGGGGACTTTTGGGATAGCATTGGATATGTAAATGAAATAAATACCTAATTAAAAAATAAATACAAAAATAAATTGTATGACTTGTTCCTAAATACTCATACTTGGGCATAAAATGGTATTAGAGTTTTAAGCTTTTTATTAATTAATGTCAATAATTAGAAGTAGTCCTGAATTTAACAGATTTGTAGAAGAATAAAGAAGAGAATTCTTTGTAATACACGTTACAGCTAATTCAAAATTAACTAAATACATTACTAAAGTATCTTTTGAACAATTTAAAATCTTTTATTTTTTTGAAAAATTATTATATATTGTTTGAACTTTGTAAGTTATAATCCAACCTAATATATTTTCATAATTTTAAGGTAGATACATTTATATATAATATTGTTACTAATTATAAAAAATTAAAATTATAAATTATGTCCAATTTATTTTAAACTAAGTTACATTTAAGTCACTTAATTTTTTTCTTTCTTAAATTGAAAAATTAAAGAATAGAAAGTATTTTCTGGGAATTAAGGAGAAATTAATATATTTTATAACTTACCTGGAAAATTCGTATCACCTGGGACAACCTGTGGTGTTAACAAATTTCTTATGAAAGTAGTCCATATTCTTTATCAAATTAGGATAAGCATGCTTGATCTATGATATTGTATGTAAAAACATTTATATACATACATGTGTGTACTGTAAAATATGAAAAATTATTTCAGACTACATTATATAAACATGTATGCATGCACACTGCTATATACGGAGATATAAATACTATAAGATGACATATGAGGATGACTTATGAGTAAGTTGGGATGTAGCAATGACTTATGAGCTTAATTATCAGTTGTCATCAGAGGAAGAAAGTAGTCATTGCTTTAGCTGGTAAGAATCAAGAACAATATATCATTTAGAAATAAGGAAGGTATATCAACCAAAAAATATTAAAAACTCAGGACTTATTGCAATTTAAAGTCAGGAAGTAGGAAATTTGATAGGCAGACACATGTATAAATATATACTATGCCAATAATATAATTAATTATATAGTCATAATACAGTTGTGGACACAGGCATGTTTACTGCTGTTTTTATCGGTATAAAAATGTATGAGCTATAGAGATAGCTCAGTGCTTAAATGTACCTCTGTGCTTCTAGAGTTGGAGATCCAGCACTCATATCTTGAGCTTACAATTTCCTGTATACTCTCATTTGGGAATTTGATGCCCCTTCTTGCTTTCAGAGGCAACCTTAAAAGGAAGCATACACAAACAGACACACATACATACATATAAAAATAAGTCTTTAGGATATGTGGTGTGTGTGTGTGTGTGTGTGTGTGTGTGTGTGTATCTGTGTGTATGTGTGCATGCATGTGTGATTTGTGTGCATGCATGTGTGATTTGTGTGCATTTACCTATACTTCTCTGGAATTGATGTTATGCAAAGTGCAATTGGCATTTTTCGCCAGGAATATGGGTGCACAAATTGTTCCAGAACTTGTAAGGGAGAGGTGGATGGTACTCTGAGAGTTTGAAGCCAGTCTGGTCTTTATAGTTAGTTCTGGTACAACCAGTACTTACAGTAAGATCCTATCTTGAAAGCAAAAATAAAGAAGCAAAGAAAAACAGACCAAAAAAGCAATTTTAATGCTATAGATTGTTGTGATCATGGTTATCACACTTATTTCAATATTTTATTACATCTATACAAAAATATTGATATTGAATTCTCCTTATTTGAAACTTAAGATTGCTAGGTGCAGATATTCATAATTACAAGCACATAGACTGTAGCAATCATAAAGCAGACTACCTGTGGACATGTTAAACTCAACAAACCAGACAGATCAGTGCCATAGACATTGTTATACGTTAGCTTAGTTCATTTAAGTAAAAACATACAGCTGTTAAGCTCCACTTTAAGTTTCTTTATCTATGGAATTCATTTAGATGTTCCAAATATTCTCATGGTAAATATAACACATTTCACAATTTCTACAACAGTTATGGTCTATAGGAATATTAATTGATTGTCATTAAAAAGTAATCTAGGATAGAGACATGTTTGAATACCAGACCTATGGAACTAGCCATAGGAGAAAAAGAAAACAGAAAAAAGAAAAAGTAAATGAAGGGAAAAACCAGAAGAGAGAAAAAGAAATGAATGCTCTTTCTCAGTAAATCTAATTTCTATTTTGGAATAGAAGAAAATGTAAGACTAATGGCCATGTAAAACACTTTAGCTTTCAATGTAGAATTCTGGAAAGGTCTTTTGTCATTAGGAGCAATGTTTCATTAAAATTAAAGAATACATGATTTTAAGGAAGTTTCCTGAGCTATGATGGCACGAACTTTCATTAATGAGCTGTAGAAAAGTCTGCTTATGACAGTGCTCACGAAGCTAATCATAAATGAATGTCATCAAGTAGCACCTAATTAGCGTGATTAACCAACTTCAGTGCTCACTAGAGAAGGCATCGATTCACTGCATTCTCTTTACGGGCAGGAAATGTTTTACCTTTGGGATCAATGCCTTGTTTCTAAAGGACCTTTAATAGGTCTTTTCTCTTGTTTTCACTCACATATCTGATTGGTCTGTTATCAGACAGTGAGCCTGTTAGATAAGCAAGCGTAACCTTGGAAATAATGAGGTGCACTGTGCAGAGTTTGATAGGACTCTTCACAGTGAATTTGATGAGACCAAGACTTGGGAATCCTAGCCAGCTTGAAATCAGCCTTATTCAAAAACTTTCTCATAAAAAGCTTAAAACAAATTAAATACACTTGTTGGTTGAAGACTGAAAATATATCACATCTGTAGGATCACTCTGTGTAATACAAGTCTTCATGACTAAAAAAGCATACCAATTAAACATTCATCGAATCAGTATTCATCATGAGACATGAGAAGATTTCAAGTAAGATGGTACAAAATGTTTATGTTAGAATTTCTAGAAGTAACTTTGATGGATTAGGCTATTTTATATACATCAAATTTAATATAATTATATAATACTATTCTTTAAATGATGATTATGATATCATAGCTTTTGATTTATAAGTAAAATATCAGCCATTTGCATAAAATTTCCAGGAAATAATACAATTTTAAAAAAATTATCAAAAGTTTTCATTAAACAACTTATATGTTAAAAATGTTATTATTTTACTAATTTGACATAAGAGCATTATTGTTTGAAAATAATTGAGAAATTAAAGTGAGACAGTGATCCTGACTTTACAGAACGTATGAATACTTACCATTTCTATCTGCATTTAAACAATGAAAACCTAATTCAACTTGTTGCCAAAGCTGTAGAGAGTTGCTTCAGGTTGTGAGTGTGTCTTTGTTTTTACTGTTCTCTTTATGCTTGTTATGTACATTTTTTTTTCCAGAGAGTAGAACTTTCTTTCCAGGAGAGTGGGAAATTCATAAGGCTTAGGAAGTTCAGGAAACCTACAAGGCTAAAGAGGCATTGATGTTCTTTCCCTAGATAGTATTAACAATAAGCAATTGCTGATGGAAAACAGAGTCTTGCGGGTTGGGACATAAAGCCAAATAGCAGATATGAGATTGGGTTCAACCCTAACAGAAAGAGAGGAGAGACACAGAGAGAAGACAGAGAGAGAGAGAGAGAGAGAGAGAGAGAGAGAGAGAGAGAGAGAGAGAGAGAGAGAGAGACAGAGAGAGACAGAGAGAGACAGAGAGAGACAGAGAGAGGAGAGAGAGAGAGAAAGAGGGAGACAGAGAGAGACAGAGAGAGACAGAGAGACACACACACAGAGAGACACGGACACACACAGACAGACAGAGAGAGAGATAGAGATGGATAGAGTTAAAAAGAGATGGAGAGAAAGACAGAAAGACAATGTACTTTCTTATCAGGCTGTACAGAAAATTCTCAGAATTCAAGTATAGATATTTTTATTCAAATCTCAAATGCGATGAGGTCTTTCCCACTCAATACAGTCATTTATTGTGCATTTTTTCAATTTTAACTTTGGTTTCCATATTTTGGTTTCTGTTCCTTATTTTTTTTAACTGAGGTCTGTAGTAAATCAGTGAACTTGCCATCTTCCTACTAATGTACAAGTGAAAAGGCTCCCTAGGATTTAAAGACTATGGGAAATGAGATTTGTAAAAATACATAATATTAAGAAGGTCTAGTAGATAGACATGGCCCCCAGTTGAAGGATGGGTTCCCCCAACCCTCACTCCTCTATCATAAATTTTTTGGCCCATAATTGTTCTTGTCCAAAGGAAATGCAGGGACAAAATGGAGCAAAGGACATCCAGAGACCTTCCCACCTTGGGACCCATCCCATGCACAGGCACCAAACCTGATACCATTGTCAGGGCCATGATGTGCCTGCAGACAGGAGCCTGGCATGGCTGTCTTCTGAAAGGCTCTACCAGCACCTAACTGAGAAATACAGATTCTTACAGCTGAAGGGAATTGCAACACCACAAGAACAGCAATATCAACTAGTCAGACCCCTCAGAGATCCCAGGGACTAAGCCAACAACCAAAGAGCTTACATGAGCTAGTATATGGTACCCACTATATATGTAGCAGAGGACTGCCTTGTCTGGCCTCAGTGGGAGGGGAGGTCCTTGGCCCTGTGGAAGCTTAAGGTCCCAGAGAAGGGGGATGCTAAAGGGGTGAATGGGTTAGCGGTGGATTACCCTCTTAGAAGCAAAGAGGAATGAGGATGGGGTGGAGGGGTTGTGGAGAGAGGACTAGAGGGGCCAACAACATTTGAAATGTAGTAAATAAAATAATTAATAATAAAATTCGTTAAACTCTTTTTAGTGTTTTTTTTTTAACGGTCTAAGAAAAATTATCCTTCATCACTTTGACTAATGAATTTAGACAGAGAAGAATGAGCTGATTTTCCTATCAATCTACTTCTATGGCCTTCCAAGGTTATGTGCAGGCAGGGCAGCCTAGATGAAGCTATGGATGATGGAGTACTGACAAGTCTGAAAAAAAAAAAAAAAAAAAAAGGACTGCAAGTATGCTATCTTCCATATCTTTCCAACTGGCAGACTGTCATCCCAACTCATATGTTCACTCCTGTCATGGTTTGTATAGTCTTGGACCAGAGAGTGGCACTATTTGGAGGTGTGGCCTTGTTGGAATAGGTGTGACCTGGTTGGAATAGGTGTGTCACTGTGGGTGTGGGCTTAAGACCCTCACCCTAGTTGCCTGGGAAGTCAGTATTCCACTAGCAGCCTTTGGATGACGATGTAGAACTCTCAGCTCTGCTTGTGCCATGACTGCCTTGATACTGGCATGCTCCCACCTTGATGATAATGGACTGAACCTCTGAACCTGTAAACCAGCCCCAATTAAATGTTGTTTTTTTTTTTTTAAAGACTTGCCTAGGTCATGGTATCTGTTCACAGCAGTAAAACCCTAACTTATACAACTACCTACTTTGGGTACACTGTCTAATAGGTATGAGGCATTACTATAAATATTTACTATTCACAAGTAACAAGTAACTAATAGCTTTGGAGTGTGTATGGAAACTCATTAGCTAACAATCCAAAAGCCTGTGATATGTAGTAGGTGTCTTAACATCTCTTTAAAGGATAACAATATTTAATATCTTTTTATGCATGTGAATATATTTATAGTTGTGGAAGTTCCAACGGTGCATAGAACTTTTTTTTAAAGGAAGATCTTGTTACTGCAAGTAGCATGTAGCTGAGCAAAAGATCAGGGAGAAATGAAGCTGGTATAACATGAAAGCTTCATTGCTACAGGTAGGTAGAATGCATAGTGATGAAAGATGCTATACTTGATACAGCAGGAGAAGAATAATCTACCCAGGTCTTACAATGATGGCTATAATAACAACTGGCCTAGCAAAATATGCCCCCTAATACAGTGATGACAAGAACATCCTTAGAGAAAACATCTACTTTGTGATTGGAACTATGTATTACTGTCAGATGAAAAGCTCACACTTGGCGGCACCATTATCAAGAAAAGAACCCATGTCTAGACAGGTCATAGTCTTTTGAGGGAGAATGTAGTACTATTATTTGCTAAATTGATACATTATGCAACTGACTTCTAATGGTTTCTCGTCATACTTGTCTATGAATATGTCTCTAAACCCTCATCAGAGAAGCTTCTATTTGTTATAATGATGATAAATAAGTCAGAGACTCACAGCTGGTAAAGGTATTAAAAAGTGGGAAATTGTGGAATTTCTGGGCCTATGTGTAATAGTTATTTTATTCCCTCTTTTCCCAAGGATTGGAGGATTTTTACAGAAGAAAGGGTAGATGTATGAGCCGCAGGTCTTGGATGAACACAAGAAAAAAACATCCTTGCAAATAACATGGCAGTTTCACATAGGGGCTTACAGCAGTTGTGAAGGAATGCACGATGTGTGAATACACTCAGATAAGACAAAGTCCAAGCATGGTGAGGGGAAGTCCCATGCCTAGCTGATGATATATTGGGAACTGACAGTTTCTATGAGATGGATAGTCAGTTTTCTCTAAGAGAGTAGGCACTGTTCAGCAACCATTCACTAGTAGCAGACCACACAGCCAAGAATATATAGGCTTCACAGTTAGAATTTGATGGGTTCGTAAAAAGTGGATAAAAGTTCACTGGTCAGGGAAGCAGAAGACTGCATATGGGAAGTCTTGGATGTCAGTGAATGTGATCCAAAATACTTTATAAAATTCTCAAAGATCTAACAACAACAACAACAACAAAAACTTCCTTGGCATTTATATAAATAAGGACAATTAATCAATGCCAATATTAATAGTGCAATTTCTTTAATAGTTTGGTAAAATAAGCACAAGTAACCACTAAAATAGCTTTATTACTAATAAAGGTATATTTTACATTCCATTTTCTAGTGCCTTGGAAGTCCAGATTGGGTCTTTTCTATGCGGTAGATCTCAGCTGAGATTTGCTATATTCCCATTGGTAGTAATTTATGCCTGCTACAGAGAAACACAAGACTCTATTTTACTTTACTTAGAATGCAATGGATGATGTGGGCTATTTGTCCACAAGTATTTCAAGAAATCTGGAGTTGAAAGACACACCTAGCACTCTTCTACCGATAATATTTAAACATACATACTTACTTATTACAACTGTCTAGATTTAAAATTTCACATTCATTGTATCTTAATTTATAATGCAAATTCAGTAACTGTGAAACACACAACGTTACCATAGTAGGAAGAAGTAAAGTGTTAAGTGTAAACTCAGGTTTTCAGCAACAAGGGGCTAAATAGAGAGCTGGGGCTGGGAGAATCTGAGGTTATAACTGTTAGGTATGTTTACCACTGTACCTGCTAACTGGATTTATTCAAATGCAAACTAAGCTATATCATGATTTTATGAAATAGCTTTATAGCTTGGAGCCAGGCACCCCCAGAAGGTAGGAAATTCCTTCCCACATTTAGGAAATGCAACTACTTTCTGTTCTAATACTTTTTCAAAGAAAAGTTTTTTCGGTGCTTCAGTAAATCATCCCTGGCTGTAGATCTGGAAAGACATCTTTTACAAAGGCTTCAAAGGAACACTGAAAGAATTCACCATGGCAAGTTTTCTAAAGTCAATACTCTATGAAAGAGGAGGTCAGGGACTCCAAGGTTGGAAGAACCTCGTCGCAAGTTCAGTCAAGTCATGGAAACGTCAATGTCATGTAGGACACCATACAAGAGAGGTAGAAACTTTGGGGAAAATAGTCTGTCTCTTCCTGAACAAACTTCATGTCAAACTAAAATGAAAATTGTGTGGTCCTACATTAGTGATGAAATTTCCATGTCATATGCAGATGTGTAAAGAATAGAAATAAAATGACTCATAAAAGACTAAAATGACAGAGACCAGTGAGAGAAAATGGCTTAAAAGGGCAATGTGTTAATGCACAAGTTACACATCTTATTTTTTTAAAATTTTATGATATTTTAAACTCTGAATTCTATAATAATTTCCTTAGTATATCATTTTGATTTCAAGTCAACTCATGACATAAAACATGGCAGCTGCTTCCTGTCAATTAATGTATGTATATATCTTTGTATGTATGTATGTATGTATGTATGTATGTATGTATGTATGTTTGGGAAGACAAACAATAGGGATGTGCTTTTAGATGAGTAAGAAGACTTAAATCATGTATCTTCTTTCTGCCTAATTTTTTCAAAATGCCATACAAATACCTGGCTATATTTTGGTTAATACTTTTCCTGAGGCACCAGAAATCAGATAGCTTTATCTACTTACATTAAATTTCTAATTTTTTTCTCTGTCCTCATCCATGACAGATTGTTTCACAGTGTCACGCACAATGTAGAGAAGCCTCATAAGGTCACAGTCAAAGTCTCTATGCTTGGTGAGGACAGTCTGACTTCGTTATCTCTGAATTTAAATAACTGTAAAGGACAAAATCCCTTTCTGTCTTCCACAAATGGCTGAATTTGAGACAGCAATCTGTGCAAATTCTCTAAGAACTATGCTCTAGGACACTCGAAATATTCTAATTTGGTGTGTGGTAGAGCTGATCAGGTAGCCACAGGGAGACTTCCAAACAAATTGAGACAAATGATAAGTGCTTTCTTCCCATCTAGGTCGCCACATTTCACAAACTAAAACATACAATGCCAAGTTAAAACTAATGTCAGACGACTTGTTGACATTTCAGTTATATCTGTTCTAGGGATCAACTGTCGTAAACATTCTTTCAAATATTACTCACATTAATTCTGAAAAATTAAATGTAACTGTATAGTTTAAGTTGATTTTGAGGGGAAGTTTTCAGCCGACAAAACTTGTCATAGATGTTCAGATGACCAGGCTTTTGTGAAGTTCACTAAAGAACAAGAGGAAACTTTTAAAGAATAACTCTCACAGAATATTTTGCTCTATGGATGTAGAAGAAAACTGGGTACCAAATAGGAGAAGGGAGACGAACAGCGCTTAAACTGTTATTTTCTTGCAGAGCATCAGTCTTTTGATAGCAAATGTCTCCAGGAGGGAGGGCTATCTATCATTCCTGTGTTTGTGCTGAATTCAATTTTAAAAACTTCTGGAGGCTATAGGATTATTCAGCAAAGATTCGAAATTGCTACTGTTTTATTCTGATTAATGTTGTGTACAATTGATCATTCCTCTAAAAAGATAAATTTCCCTCCTAAGTTTCATAATCCCATTCCTGCAAATTCTATATATCCCCAAGAATCATAATATGCCAGGGCAAAAGAATTATTTACATCAAAGCGGCATACAATTTTTATTAGTTGGGGAGAAGAACAAAGTATATGACAACTAGTAAATTAAATAAATGTACTATTCCATCACATATTTATCTTTAATTTTGACACATTTATTCAAGTATTTCATGTTAGTGATAAAATGTATTGGTAATATAAGCTGATTAATATTATAGTCAATGATAATATTCCAGTGTAGAAACATGGATGTCCACCTAAATATGTCTGCTGAGATTTTGGACTCTTTCCCGGAAGGTTTCCATGTGAGAGGCTTGTTCACTATTGAAACATTGCTGAGATCTGTCAACAACAAAATCAACAACAATAACAAAAATAAAAAACAAACAAATAAAAGCCAGCTTTTCCTCAAAATGGAATCAGGTACAATTTATTCAGAGTTAAATAAAAGAGTTTATACCTGGGGGCATGAATTTAGGTAGCCTCTAGTGTGTTCCACTAGATATAGGTACACAAATTTCTTATTGTCACAAAAGAAAGACATTAATAAATTACCAAATACATTAGTGAAGATATCAGGTAGGCAGAAATGTTGGGAAATCTCTGGTAAGCCTTTATTTAGATGCTGACCAATTCTGATGATGTTTATAGCCTGGGTGGACACTAGTGATCTCCTATGACAGCATTACAGATTTTACTGTTTAATGTAAAGCATGTTACATCTGACATACTTTATCCACATGTATAGAAAATGAGCTCCTATGTTACTCATACTTAAGAAAAACATTGCGTTTTTGGTAGTGTGTAACCTACGAGGCTTTCTTTCCTTTTTATTACAAATTAGATTTTAAAAAAATTTCCAACTTCAAAACAGAAAAATTCAGGCTTAATGTTTTCCATGAAGCATAGAAAATAAACAAATAATTTCCAGGGAGAGATAATGTCATTTCTTTATGCCTTGAGTTTAATAGTTTTCTTTTTCTTTCAAACTCAGCTGTCTAGAATCAGAATCCAACATGTCTTCCATGCATTGATATATATACAGTGTGTATGAGTGTGATAGTAAAGGATTACCTGTGATTTCACACTTGGGAAGTGTCTTAAAATTGAAATGATTCATGCACACTGGAGTTACTCCTGCTTCTTAGTGTGTCATTGCAAATCTTTATTTGCATATCATTTCCTCATGTGGGAGAACTCATCTTCCCTTCCAGTGTCTGGTACTGCACCATCATTTGTGTGTGTCAAAATGACTCTTTTAATCACAAACTATTTGAATACACAAAGCTACAGTCTGTTTATCCTGCTACATTCTGTAAATCTCTCACTTTTTCAGATAATTGAAATAATTTCTATGCCTAGACACTTCATGACTTAATAAAGGAAATTATATAACTTAAATGTGATATACAAATTATGACCTAATAAAATGCAAAATATCAATGTGTACAGAGGCCAGCGATCTGGGAAAGGCATTTACAAGAACAAATTGAATCAGGTATTCCAGTTTTTTAAAATAGCTATGAAACCTCTGGTATGACTTATATTTTCTATATTACTTGGCATCTACCAAAAATGTAATTAAGTTTTAAACACCCCATTTTAATGTGCTTTCCCCAAATTTTTATCTGTTCCTCGGGAAAAGCATTTTAAAACATTCATTTTCCTTCCTGAATTATTTGGGTCTCTCTAGGTTAATTACTTGCAAGCCATTCCTGCACAGGGCAACATTCCAGAAATCTTCAAGTATACCAAGCTTTCACAAACACAAAGATAATATTTTCATGGGCCTCAAAATAAGACTATTTTCATTTCACCTTTAACCAAGAGCCTCACATAACTTGTGGCTTCTCTACACATTTTAGTACAATAAAGGACATGGGGTCAGAAGATTAATCTTCTGCCTATATATGGGTAATAGACACCAACCTGGATTTCCAGGAGGCTCCTCTTCCCTATATGTGCAGTTCCTCCAATGCAGGACCATGGCATGTTGAGCCAAGAATTCTATCATTGAGCTGCAACTCTACCCATGCCCTCCATTTTCTGCATGGGTGTAATGTAAACAAGAAGCTGCTTGCAACCCGAATAAGTACTTCTATATAATCTTTTTCCAAATACTTTTATAAAGATGTGCTTGTATCATTCACTCACATTGTTTGTAAATTTTAATACTTTCTTCAGAACAGTAAAAATTTGATTTTGCCTAATTTAACAATAGTTAAGGAATCCATGGTAATTTTTAAAGACAGAACAAAAATATCTCCAACATATTTTAGGAGCAAGTAAGACTAATGACAAGTTTTATTTTTGAGGTGTACTATGAATTATTAAAATAAAATGTGAGGTTTGAAACCAAATGTCATATAATTGAGTAAGATTAGTTGAAAAACTTAGAAATTTTCAAAAATGATTTTAAGAATTTTTAAAAAATATGTTGGCCAGGTAACCCTGGGCTCAAACTTGGTGGACAGTCCTATCAGTCTCTATCCCACAGTCACCCTAGTACACCCAGGATCTTAGGATCACTGGTGAGTGGAACACAACATCTGTTCCAATAGAACAGGGGGTGCCTGGGGAGAGCTGGAGCACAGACACAGGAACACCACCAGATCAGTGGCTCAGCTTCCTTCCAGTCAGTGCTGGTCTACCTTGGTTTCAAACTCAGTGGACATCCCCACGGTCACCAGAGGAGGTAGCACTTCCAGGTGCTCTCACACACCCAGAATCTCAGCATCACAGGATCCCAGAATCACAGGAAGACAAAGAAAGCTGGACTCAACTGGGATTAAGGAAAGGACAGGCTCCAATCACATATAACGAGGGCAGGGAGCACTTGAGATAATCAGATGGCAGGAGGAAAGCATAAGAAAAGAAGCAACAGAAACTAAGGTTACTTGGCATCATCAGAGCTCAAATCTCCCACCATAGCAAGTCCAGGATATACTATCACACTGGAAAAGCAAGATATGAATCTAAAGTCACTTCTCATGATGATGATGGAGGACTAAAAGAAGGACATAAATAGCTCAATTAAAGAAATACAATAAACTAAATCCAAACAGGTGAAAGAATTGAACAAAATAATTCAGGATCTAAAAGTGGAAGTAGAAACAATAAAGAACTCACAAAGGGAGACAACTCTGGAAATAGAAAACCTAGGAAGGACTTCAGGAGCTTTAGATGCAAGCATCACAAACAGAATACAAGAGATAGAAGAGAGAATCTCAGGTTGAGAAGATACCATAGAAAACATTGACAAAACAATCAAATAAAATGCGAAATACAAAAAGATACTAACCAAAAACATCCAGGAAATCTAGGACACAATGAGAAGACCAAACCTAAAGATAGTAGGCGAGATATAGATGAGATATAGATATAGACATGATATAGACGAGATATAGATGAAAAGGAATATTTCCAAATTAAAGGGCCAGTAAATATCTTCAACAAAATTATAGAAAAAAACTTCCCCAACCTAAAGAAAGAGATGAACATAAAAGAAGCCTACACAATTCCAAATAGTTTGGACCAGAAAAGAAATTCCTCCCATCACATAATAATCAAAGCACCAAATGCACAAAACAAAGAAAAAATGTTAAAAGCAGTAAGGGGAAAAGGTCAAGTAACATGTAAATGCAGACCTATCAGAATTACACATGATTCTCCCCAGACACTACGAAAACCAGAAGATCCTGGGCAGATGTCATACAGACCCCAAGAGAGCACAAAAGCCAGCCCAGGCTACTATACCCAGCAAAATTATCAGTTACCATAGATGGAGAAACCAAGGTATTCCATGACAAAACCAAATTTACACAATATCTTTCAGCAAATCCAGCCCTTCAAAGGATAATAAAGGGAAAATTCCAACACAGGAGGGACACTACCCTCTAGAAAAAGCAAGAAAGTAATCTTTCAACAACCCTAAAAGAAGATAGCCACAAGAACTAAATTCCAACTCTGATGGCAAAAATAAAGGGAGAAACAATTACTTTTTCTTAATATCTCTTAATAACAATGGACTCAATTCTCCAATAAAAAGACATAGACTAACAGACTGGTTATGCAAATAGGACCCAACATTTTGCTGCATACAAGAAACCCACCTCAGGGACAAGAGAGACAATACCTCAGAGTAAAAGGCTGGAAAACAATTTTCCAAGCAAGTGGTCACAAGAAACAAGCAGGAGTAGCCATTCAAATAGCGAATAAAATAGACTTTTACACTAAAGTTATCAAAAACTATAAGGAGGGACACTTCATAATCATCACAGGTAAATTTTTACCAAATGAATTCTCAATTCTGAATATCTATGCTCCAAATGCAAGGACATCCACATTCATTAAAGAAACTTTAGTAAGACTCAAAGCACACATTGCACCTCACACAATAATAATGGGATACTTCAACACCCCACTCTCATCAACGGACAGATCCTGGAAACGAAACAGAGACACAGTGAAACTAACAGAAGTTATGAAACAAATGAATTTAACTGATAACTATAGAATATTTTATCCTGAAACAAAAGGATATACATTTTTCTCAGCACCTCATGGTACCTTCTCCAATACTGACAATATAATTGGTCACAAAACAGGCCTCAACAAATAAAAAAATATTGAAATTATCCCATTCATCCCATCAGATCACCACAGACTAAGGCTGATCTTCAATAACAACATAAATAATACAAAGTTCACATACATGTGGAAGCTGAACAATACTCTACTCAATGATAACTTGATCAAGGAAGAAATAAACAAATTAAAGAGTTTTTAGAGTTTAATGAAATGAAGCCATAACTTATCAAAATGAAACCAGTCCAAAGCTCAGCTCTGACTGCCTCCAAAAAGAAACTGGAGAGAGCATACAGGAGCAGCTTGACGCACACCTGAAAGCTCTAGAACAAAAGGAAACAAATTCACCCAAGAGGAGTAGGCAGCAGGAAAAAATCAAACAAGGCTGAAATCAAACAAACAGAAACAAAAAGAACTATGGAAAGAATCAACCAAATCAGGAGCTGGTTATTTGAGAAAATCAACAAAATACATAAACCCTTAGCCAAACAAACTAGAGGGCACAGGGTCAGAATCCTAATTAACAAAGTCAGAAATAAAAAGGGAAACATAACATCAGAATCTGAGGAAATCCAAAAAATCATCAGATCCTACTAGAAAAGCCTATATTCAAAAGTTAAATCAGAATCAAATTAATGATCTAAACAGTCCCATATCCCCTAAAGAAATAGAAACTCATTAATAGTTTCCAACCAAAAAAACCCAGGACCTGATGGGTTTAGTATAGAGTTCTATCATACTTTCAAAGAGGACCTTATTCTAATACTCCTCAAACTATTCCACAAAATAGAAACAGAAGATAATCTACCCAATTTGTTCTATGAAGGGGTTTGCAGCCCCATAAGAGGAACCACAGTATAAACTAACCAGTAACCCCAGAGCTCCCTGGGACTGAACCACCAATCACAGAAAACACATGGATGAACTCATGGCTCTAGCTGCATATGTAGCAGAGGATGGCCTAGATCGTCATCAATGGGAGGAGATTCTATGCCCCAGTATAGGGGGATACCAGGGCCAGGAAGTGGGAGTGGGTGTGTTGATGAGCAGGAGGATGGGGGAGAGGATAGGGAATTTTCAGAGGGGAAAATAGAAAAAAGGATAACATTTGAAATATAAGTACAGAAAATATCTAATAAAAAAGGAAAAAATATGTTGGTAAGTGTTTTACCAGCATTTGAATATATTTTCAATGAGCAGGCATTGCCTCTGCAAGTAAGTTACATGAAGTTGTGAGCCATCATGTGAATACTGGGAATTTCATATTTCTCTTCAAGAGCAGCAAGTGTTCTTAACTCCTAAGTCATCTCTCAAGCCATACAGATTGGGAATATATTTTTCTTCTAGAAATAATTAACACCTCATATTTTATATGTTTAAAAGATACCTTACTGATAATCTTCTATATGTAGAGAGAAGGTGTCTTCTCATGAAAAGCACACCCTCACAGTCTCTGTAGACTCATACCTGAGGCACAGGTACATTCTACCTAATACTCTTTATTAGAACATATTAAAATTGCATCCCATTGGAAATTATTTGCAGTAAAGATTCCTACTTTCTTAACTGCAGTATTGACTGGTCCTTGACCCTGCCTCTTAGATCGTTTCCCTTACTGCAGAGCTTAGAGTCATACCTTTATCTAATTACTAGTGTGATTCTTAGAATAGCAACCAAGTTCTGTATACAAGAGTGTACAACTAGTTTATTTATTAAGAAAGTATTAAACATAGATGGGTGCCTCACTCAACCATCATCACAGAAGCATCATCTTGTAGTAGATGGGGAACTAACTCAACGACTTCATCTGGATAATATGCAGATAGTAAGAGACTTCAGAGAAGAGCTCACTCAAAGTAGGATGACTTCCTTCAAATCTTCCACAGGGCCTCAAGGACCTTAAGAGTAGGTGGAAAGACTGTGAGAGACAGGATGACATACAACTTCAAAGGAAATATCTTCCAGACCGAACAGGGATGATTAACATATAAATTGACATAAACTATGGCAGAATGCATGGAGCCTGCACAGCTTCAAGTGAGACAGGTTCCCAGCACTGAGAGAGGAAAGTGGACGCGCAGGCTATCCAAGTAGACATTTGCAATTGATACCCACTGGCAATAGAAAAATTAGCTTCTACAATTGAGTCTCACTGGGAACACTATGTACACATTAGGGAAGGCTCTATGCCCCAAACTAAATGACAAATGCAAAACACAATGGTATATTTTTCAGAGTTTTTGGTATCATTTTGTTTTGTTTTATGCACTTTTTGTCTTATTGGTTATTTTTGCTTGTCTATTCTGTTTCTATTTTTGGTTTGTGTGTGCATGTGTGTGTTGAAAATATTTTTTTCACATAATATATCCTAAATATGGTTCCCTCTCCCTCTACTCCTTCTGGTTCCTTACAACATTTCCCTCTTGTTCAGATCCACTTCTTTTCTGTCTCTCATTAGAAAACAAATGAGCTTCTAAAAGATAATAATAAAATTAGTATAATAAAATAAAGTAAAATAAAAACCATCACCTTGAAGTTGGACAAGGCAGACCAACAGAAAGTAAAGAGTTCACAAGAAGGCAGAAGAGTCCTAGGTCTATTTGTTTACACGAATCCTATAAAAAATCCAAAACTGGAAGACATAGTTTATACACAGGAGAGGTGCTGTAGACTATTGCAGGCCTTGGGCAGGCTTCCTCACTGTTTGTGAATTCATAAGAGCTTTGATTACATTGATTTAGAGGGCTTTATTTTCTTGATGTCCTTCATACCCTCTGCTTTTGCACTCTTTCTGCCTTGTTAGGTTTCTTCTGTTGGGTTCCATTATCCATGAGGGGAGGGACTTGATGAAAACATCTCATTTCAGGCTGAGTGTTTTCAGGTCTCTCACTGTCCACATAATGTGTAACTAGGAATATTTGTTTCCATCTGTTGTAGGAGAAAGCTTCTCTGATGGCGGTTGAACAAGGCACTGATCTCTGAGTATACTAGAAGAGGAGTTATTGGGGATTTTTGTTTGTTTCTTAAGTTGTAAGTCTCTAGGTTATCTTGTCTCAGGTTCTTGGTTAATCAAGCAGTGTCAAGTATGGGTTCTATCTCATGGATCTTTAATTCAAATCAGATATTGGTTGTTTTTTCTACAAGGTTTGTGGTACCCGTGCACTAGCATATCTTTCAGGTAAAGCATCATTGTTGATCAAAGGCTTCATGCTTAGCTTGCTGCTTCCACTTCATTTCTCTTTTGCTAGTGTGTGTGGTTTTTAAAAAAATAATTTTGGCATTATCAAAATATTTCTGAAAGTAAATTTAATTCAATGAAATGTTCTGTGTTTTAATAATAGAAAATGTCTGAAGAATATACATTCAAATATTAATTGTTTTCCCTAATGACTTGAGAGAGGTCACAGTCAGTGTAGAAATTTGCCTTATCTTGAATAAAACCTTTATTACAGAGAATGATACATTTATTGCTTGCACAATTAAAATCTAATTTTAATGAAGAGGAAAAAGTAATTATTTGGAGTTCATATTTTATTGAATGTGAGTGGAAGGTGATGTTACTGTTTTGCATATAAACCAACACATACTTTAGTTATTTCAATATATCTGATTTAAACCTGAGGCATCTGGTGACCGTTCTCTTTCTCATTATAATATGTTTGCTTCATTTAATAGGAAACTAATCAATGTTCTCAACGTGCAAACAAAATCAAGACAATAAGTTGAACTGAATTGGAATCTAAACTGTTACTTTCCATATATTTCTTTCATTCTCTTATTATTATAACATAATCATGTAATTCACAGTTCTCTTTCCCCTTCCAAGCCCTTCTTTACTTCTTTGCAATTCATGCTTCTATTAACTTTTGTTTTATAAAACAAAATTATTTGATATCAGTTATATTTTATGCAGAACATCTGAAGCTTCATTTTAACATAGAGAAAAGTCTTGTCATTGTATAGGTAAAAAATGACATCGTAATCTTCAATTGGGTTGATTGATTTTAGTTATGCAACATGGTTTTGTTCTATACTTGAGAAAACAAGTCTCATAATTACTGTTTTTATTACTTCTATTAAAAATATTACCTCAAAAAATTGTTTCAGAGTTTAAGTAAATTATCTACAGTGGTCATAAGCTTATAAGGTTTCCAAAGAAGACTATCTATGATGTGTAGGTCAAGACACTAGATTTATGTAATGCAGGTAACACCCATTTAGTGCTGATAGATGTGGGGTACATTCTGGGTGTGGTAAAATAGCAGCTAATAACTCTTTCATGCATGGTGTTTAGTTGGTTTGCGGTAAGCAGAAGTTTTGTTATTTATGCCAAGTGCTTACAATTTATAATGTACAGAATCTTTGTCTAGACACCTTTGTAAATATTGTGATTATTACCAGATATGTGTTTCTAAACATCAGTGATGTCTACTGTGATGGGTCACAAACCCTGGGTAGTATGGTACTATTTTACTCTTAGCTTCTCCAAGACACAGTACTTCTGCATACTGCCTAGGGATGATATGACATTCTAAGAACTAATTTTTAAAGTCACTTGGCTAATTTCTCCCCACTTTCTAACAATGTTTTATCTGAGACTGTCTTGAATGATATTGAGAATGATTTTGCAAAGGCAAAACTACACATGTGTTAGCCAGCCCCATAATACTGATATTAAACTGTCAATCATCCCACAATACAACATGCTTACAGAAAAAGAGGAAGAGAAGATAGAAGATGTTGGAGATGGGGGAGGAAAGAAGGATGTAGGAAGGAACACCTACTGCCATGTTTTAATTAGTAAGGGAAAAATATATTCCCTCAGTCTTGGTTAGACAAGTGATGTGGAATGATAACTGGGATATATACAGGCAATAATTCTTCAGAATACTAAGGCGTTGTTTTCTTAGGAGAAAACATTCTACGACAGTCTAGTCTACAAATGTAAGTAAAATGTATTTATTTTACTTGAGATGATGCCTGTGATAGCTTTACTTCTATACTTGGTAACATATTCTTATAAATAGAATGAGACCATCTCATCTGCAGCTAAAAAGGAACACAGAACACTTTTAAGTGATTAAAATTTGAGCTTCAATCTATACGTTAGAATTGTGCAAAATTTTGGATTGCAACATAGTTGACAGCTTCTCAAAAATTTAATGAATATCAATAGAGAGAAAGAATATGGGCTTCTTTAAATATTATTTGATGAAATAGGCAAACATTTGGAAATTCTGTGTAGCCTTACACAGCAATAATTTCTATGTTCCCAGATAGAACATTAAATATAGGCAGTGTCATCAAAATTGAAAACAAAATAATTTTAAAGTTGTAAGCTGAACAATTTGAGATATTATTTTTTGTGTTTGTGTTTCTTTCTTTCTTTATTTTTATTAGATATTTTTCTTTATATACATTTCAAACGCTATCCCGAAAGTTCCCTATACCCTCTCTCTCCCCTGCTCCCCTACCCACCCACTCCCGCTTCTTGGCCCTGGCATCCCCCTGTATTGGGGCATATAAAGTTTTCAGTACCAAGGGGCCTCTCTTCTCAGTGATGGCCGACTAGGCCATTTTCTGCTACATATGCAGCTCAGAAAATTGGACATAATACTACCAGAAGATCCAGCAATACCTCTCCTGGGCATATACCCAGAAGAAGTTCCAACTGGTAATAAGAACACCTGCTCCACTATGTTCATAGCAACCTTATTTATAATAGCCAGAGTCTGGAAAGAACCCAGATGTCCCTCAACAGAGGTATGGATACAGAAAACGTGGTACATTTACACAATGGAATACTACTCAGCTATTAAAAACAATGGATTTATGAAATTCTTGGGCAAATAGATGAATCTGGAGGATATCATCCTTAGTGAGGTAACCCAATCACAAAAGAAGTCATTAGATATGCACTTACTGATAAGTGGATATTAGCCCAGAAACATAGTACACTCAAGATACAATTTGCAAAACACAAGAAAATCAAGAAGAGGGAAGACCAATGGGTGGATACTGCATTCCCCCTTAGAATAGGGAACAAAATACCTATGAAAGGAGTTACAGAGACAAAGTTTCGAGCTAAGACAAAAGGATGGACCATCCAGAGACTACCCCATCTGGGGATCCATCCCATAATCAGCCACCAAAACCAGACACTATTGCACAATGACAGAAAAAATTTGCTGAAAGGACCTTGTTATAGCTGTCTTGTATGAGGCTATGCCAGTGCCTGGCAAATGCAGAAGTGAATGATCACAGTCATCTATAAGATGGAACACAGGGCCCCAATAGAGAAACTTGAGAAAGCACCCAAGGAGCTGAAGGGGTTTTTAACCCTATAGGTGGAACAACAATTTGGGATATTATTGTATACTCCATATTTTAACTAAGTTTTTTTTTTCTGCTTTTTATGTTTGTCTGCTTGTTTTGTTGTTATTTTTGTTTTTCAAGACAGAGTTTCTCTGTATAGCCCTGGCTGTCCTAGAACTCACCCTGTAGACCAGGCTGCCCTCGAACTCAGAAATTCACCTGCCTCTGTCTCTCAAGGGCTGGATGAAAGACGTGTGCCACAACGCCCAGCTCAACTAAGTTTTAATAATCCACTGACTATATTATAAACCTACAACCAAGGTAGAATAGCTGTAATTCTATGTTAAGCCATGTAAAATATCCTTACCTATTCTAATTGCATATTTATCTGTCTGAATTGTTTCTCTGTATCCAAAGACATATAGATAAAAATTTTGAACTCTAGATGTCATGTTATTAGATATGGAAATACCAAGAGAGTATAGGCAACACTGATTGAACACAAAATACTAAATATATCTATAAGACAGTCAAGAGGGTGGACTGGGAGGGAAATAAAATCTGGATCATGAAAAAAGGAATAATACCAAGAATAATAATAAAACTAAAATGCTTTATTTATTTTTATTGTATTTTTTTGTTTGTTTGCTTTATATTTGACTGGTTTGAATGACCAGCTATGTTTTAGCTTTATTGGAACTAGAAGCAATACATTAGTATATAAATAACATATAGCAACATTTTACTGATTCTTTAACAATTTAATGCATGTTAATAACATGTTAATAACAGCTATTCTGTTATTTAAAACTTCTAACTTTTTTCACTAAATATAAAACATATTGTTGATATTATTCTGAATATATATTGCTCTTCTATTTCAAAAATTACTATGACCCTAAAATATCTTATAGTGTTTGTAGAATCTTATACCTAATTTGATAGTTTAATTTTGTGTTGTAGTAAACTGGTATTTTCATAATAGGATTATACTTGATGTCATAATGGCAATTATTTTTCCATATGATAAATTTGTATTCTTGCTTTAAGTGACTTTATATTTTAATGTCAGAAATTAAGAATGATTTCATAATTTTACTTGTTAGTTGAAATCAAAGTTAAAACTATTGAATATGCATGATTTAACTTAATGTTGGGCATAAAATACAAAAATGAGTGATTGATGTTTTTACTTTCCATTTAGTTTACCAGTGATATCAAGCAGCTATATTAAATTAAACTTTTGCTAATGTAAAAATTTTTAAAGGAAAGGAGAATATTTAGTTAGGAAGAGGAGGTCTGTATGAGGTAAAATCAGGAATGAGAAGTGGAAGTGCATAAAGTACTTTATATACATGTTAGATATTTTCGAAGAATAAACTTGATAACAAATTTAAAAAGGCAACAGAAAGACTCAAATCAACTGCAGCTTTTTCTGGCTGGAGTTATAAATACTAGCATTAAACAAACAGATTCACTACCTGTATTAGTTTGCTTCCTGTAAAATACTGTCCAAAGATAACTAGGGGAGAAAGACATTATTCATCTTTTACCTTTTAGTCAATCATCAAGAAAAGTCAGTGCTGGAACTCAATACAGGAACCTACAGGAGGAAATGAAGCAAGAAACATTAGAGGAATACTAGTTATTGGAGAGTGTTTTCGGGCTTGCTAAGGCTGCTCTTTCACACCCAGGACCTCCTGCCCAGGTGTGGCACTGTAAACAGTGGATTGGCCTCTCATATCAACCATTAACCAAATGTCCCACAGTTTTGCCCAGAGGCCCATCTAATGGAAGCCTTTTTTCAAACAGGTTTACTTCTTCCTGGATGACCCTAGTTTGTGTTAGGTTACCTAAAACTTTTCAGTACTCTACCTGAGAGGCTTAAGAAGGCTACTCCTGAATTTCTATAAACCCCAAATGCCTGACCTGAAATGCACACACATTTGGTATTGATTCTCTGATTCAGGTATTCATCTTTCCTTTTCTTTTGTTTTTGTTTGGGATAGCAAAGTGTGCTACAGCAAACAGGATTTTATATTTTAATATTCCAAACAAACTGACTGGATTCTTATAAAAAATAAATCAAAGTGATATAACAGCAATGAGAAAGAGAGTTCTATTAAACTAAATACAAATAGGTTGGCTCCCTGCAGAGCTGACTGCAGAGGGAAAGGCTGGTGAAAGCTTCTGCAGACGATCCTCTCTGATAGGAAACCTTCCGGCAGCATATTTTGTCACGTTTGATGGCAACCAATATGCTCTATGGCATAGACTAAACTTAATGTAGCAGAAAATAAGAGACAATATGGGAAACTCTGTCAGGCAAGATATCACACGATATCCTATGGGCATAAAATACAAAATGTGTATAAAAAGGTAATTTAATGTTGCCCTCACAAAGTGCTAGTGTCCACAGACGGGCTAGCTAAACATAGCACACACTTCCAACTGTATCCACAATGAAATTCATCCCTACTAATATAGTATGTGGAGAAAAGTACTTGCAAGGGTGGGTGGGGAGACTTATGCCTACAATGGGGCTCTACATTCTAAAGTCTTCTTACATTTTTTTTTTATCATTTCCTGTGATAGCTATGCTCCCATGTGTGTTTCATTCACATTTCCCATAACTCACTGCAGTAGCAAGGTTTTCATGTGGGTATAATTGACAGAGGTCTTCCCCTATGATTTGAAAACTAGCTAATTGATGTACAAGTCTTTTCTCATGTGACTATGCCACCCAAGTGCCAAGTTCATCTTCAGTTTGCTTCCCTAGAATCAGTGCCTTAGTAAGAAACAAAGTTTCTTTTTTATTATTGTTTATTTTATTTATTTATATTTCAAATGTTATACTCCTTCCCAGTTTCCCCTCCACAACCCCCATTCCATCCCCTCTGCCCCTGCTTCTATGAGGGTGCTCCCCCACTCCCCAATCCTCTGCCATCTCACACCCTACATCATGTCTTCCCAGGACCAAGGGCCCCCCTTCCCATTATTGCCAGAGAAGGCCATCCTCTGCTACATATGTAGCTGAAGCCATGGGTCCCTCCATGTGTACTCTTTGGTTGGTGGTTTAGTCCTTGGGAGCTCTGTGGGGTCCGGTTGGTTGATATTGTTGTTCTTCTTATGAAGTGGCAAATATAACATGACTTTTGAAAATGAAAAAGTATTCATCATGTTTAATGAAATCCCAATGTGAAGACACCAGTAAACTAAGGGAGTTTTCTTTTACAGGGTGAAATACTCTTAAACATTACTAACACCGTTGACAAAATATCAAGACCACTCATTTGTATGTCTGCCTACACACCTGGAAAATTTCAGTGCATACTCACACATGGCTTATACACACACACATTACTTGCACATTCGTACAATCACAAACAAACACACTTGCAAATACACACGACCTATAAGTATGATTGCATGGGATCAAATTTACATTGTTTCCAACCTGAAGTTATTGACTTACCTGTGTAATATATTTTTGGAATGGAGACACTTGTTTTTAAACTTTTAGTACATATCCCTTTTAATGTGTATATAAAGGCAAGTATACAGTTCCATTCAATGAATCATTTATTTCATTATGTTTTCATGGTCCTCAATAATTATGGATCATTTGGCAAGTTATAATTGCTCATGTATAAGTGTTAAGAGGCTGCCATCAGATGTAACATTTATAGAATCCCAGCTAACAGCATTGAGCCTTCACCACAGCAAGTATCAATAGCAGAGAAAACATAAACACCAGGAAATTTTATTGCTAAAAGGCAATGAATTTTGTACAATCTTGAAAATATTGTCACTCTTCTATCTTTTAAAACTTTAGAAATTTTTTTCTCCTCTGTAATTGTATTGTAGTACCTGTTATAATTTGAATAAAATGGTCTTCATAGGCTCATATATTTAAATGCTTAATTGCCAAGTAGTGGCACACTTTTATTTTTATTAATTTATAATTGTATTAATTATATTTGATGCTTTTTATTTTTTATTAATTGGTTGTTTTATTTCTTTGCATTTCAAATGTTGCCCCCTTCCTAGTCTCCTCTCTACAAACCCCCCAGCCCATTCCCACTCCCCTTGCCTTTAAGAGGGTGCTCTCTTTCCCACCTACCCACTCCTATCTCCTCCCTCGCGCATCCCCCTATGCTGGGGCAACAAGCTTCCATAGTAACAAAGGATTTTAAAAGATTAGAAGGTGGCCTTGTGGAAGCACTTGTGTCACTGAGGCTAAGCTTTGAAGTTTCAAAAGCCCAGGCCAAACCCAGGGTCTCTCTAAACCTCTGAAGCTGTAAGCAAGCCTCCAATTAAATTCTTCCTTGAATAAGATCTGATTTGATCATGATATTTCTTCACAGTGCTAAAAGAGACACGTAACTTTCCCTCGCTGCTCTGCACTGTAACTTTCTATCCTCATTGCTCCTGGTAAGCATTATTCTCCACTCTTCTTCTATGATATCAAATTTTCTTTCCTCAGAGGATTGAGACTATGAGGTGTTTCCTTCCTTTATCCCCCTCTCTCCCATCAGCATAAAATTTGTTCTAAAGAAAATGATAAGTGTCCGCAAGCACATGAAAACCTTGAGTGGGTATGGTCAGCAGATGAGAAAGCAAAATGTTTACAACTACTCTGAAAGTCCGGCAGTACTCAGAAATTGAAGCATTGAGCTATAACCTAAAGCAGAAATCATTTAAAAGAAAGAAAAGTAAGGCAGCCACTTAAAAGCATTCATATTAACATTCATAGCACTTTTGTTTAAAATGGTAAAAATATAGGTATCAACAGAATTCTCTCCAACGGAGGAGTGAGACACTATGAATAGATGCATGGTACACTAGAGACAAACATTGATATCATCATGTTTAAGAACCCCTAAAATAAAATGCCTCCAACAAGTTAACTCAAAGAGAGGAGAGGTAGTTAAGTCACTGCTGAGTTTTACCATGAGGAAAAGGACCAGATAAGTGCTCTAGTGTCGTTCCAGTTGGTTGAGAATGTTCTAAACCTGTTGGTAGTGACAATTGTGTTAGTAGACAGACATGCTAAAATTCTTGAATTCTATGCTGGATGTAATTAATTGGTTGTATGTGAGCTACATATTGTGAATTAAAATCTCAATCCAACTGTGATATGAAGAGGGAATAAGTGTACTGGTGTAAAATATGCATATCAATGGTCCCTCTCCTAAATATTTCCATCTGTGCTTCATTTCCTTCCAGGTTCTTTTTTTAAAATTCAAATTCATTAAAATGTTATCATCAGTACTACTTATGCATGCGTATCTTCTCAACCTTAAAATCATCTTTTTCGGTATTGGTTAATTAATGAAGCTATTAAAACACAATGGGAAGATGTGTGGTACATCTCTGTAATATCCAAAATTGGCAATCTAAGGCAAAACAGCAGCTACTTTCAAAGGCCCAGTGTAACAAAATTATTTCTCTTCTTACAAAATGAAGTTAAACCTAAAGGATTGTGGCTGCAGGTCAGAAAGTATCTGATTATTTTATTCAAGGTCTCAGTCTCTGTCCACAATACGGGAAGTTAATAAATATCATAAAATCACAAAAATAAGTTTTTAACAAATGCAATAATTCTTAAAGGACAGTTTCCATGATAACACTGTAGATTTATGTACACTGATGCTTTTATGTATGAAATACTGCAAACACATACAAGAGCTAAGTCATTTTGGAATGTTTGAATTTAATGTAGAAGAAGAGCAACAATATGAACCAACCAATACCCCCAGAGCTTCCAGGGACTAAACTACCAACCAAAGAGTACACATGAAGGGACACATGGTTCGAGCTGCATATGTAGCAGAGGATGGCCTTGTTGGACATCAATGGTAGGTGAGGCCCTTGGTCCTGAGAAGGCTCAAGGTCCCAGTGTAGGGGAATGCCAGGGCAGGGAAGCAGGAGTGGGTGGGTTGGTGAGCATGGGGAGGGAGGAGGTTGGATAGAGGGTTTTCAGAGGGGAAACCAGGAAAGGGAATAACATTTGAAATGCAAGCAAAGAAAATATCTAATAAAAAATGAACAAACATTTATATGTACATATAAACATGTTATTTATAATTTTTATACAAGTATGCTTCTTTGGGAGAAAATAATTAACTAAACAAATGGCCAATATCAAAAATACAATTAGTATTTATTTTCAACTTTGACAATAATAAAGATGTACCATAATTTTCTACCATTAATTTGTTTCAGATGGCCTTGAAATGTCTATCATAAGTTCAGCTTTATTTCAAGAGAATTGTAAAACCTGCCAGAGAGAAAAAAAAATGGAGAATACCCATTTTTTTTCTAAACAAAAATTATTTGATGTCTGCTTATAGAAAACTAAGCATTTGGAAATCAAACATAAAAAGTTATATGCTCTTTTTAAAAAGCCTGATTTTTAGGCATATATTCATTTGTTTGGAAATGTTTTGTTACTTTACAAAATGAAAGCATGAACTACATAGCACAGGGTAGTCTCCTGCTGTGGGGGCAGCCTGTGGTCAGAGCAAGCTCTCCTTTGAGAGAGGATAAGAGCTCAAATTCCAGCACCCACATCTGACAACTCAGAGGATCTGGCCCTTCTGGCTTGTTTAAACACCAACATTCATATGGCACACACACACACACACACACACACACACACACACACACACACACACACACACACCTTTAAAACCAACCAAAGAAAAACGGAGAATGCTGAAATGGAGGAGATACATACCAGAGATCACTAATTGCTTTGTTTAGAAAAGTAAAGATTTGACTCTATTTCCTAATTTTCTGTTTCTGGGCAGAACTCCTGCGTGTTTCACTTTCCCAGTCACAATCATCATAAATATCCATGTTTCAGATATCATGGATGTATTTTCACAAAGCTAAATATTAATTTGAAACAAAAACAGTAATTACAAAAGAAATCAAGGAGCTTGATTTTGAATGAGAAATGAGTACATAGTACGTAATTTCACATGGAGAAATAAAAACTTTAACGCTGAAAAATGGGAATGTATGATTTATCAGTAAATATATTTTGTACAACTAAAATAAATGATCATACTGTTAATGAATTGTGATTAATATTTACCAAATTTGCTCTGTGTGCTTGCTTATACATGCTATGTATATATGCATATAATTATTTACTTCAAAATGTCTCTGTTAATTAATGTACATATTTTCTTATATTCTTAAAAATGTTAAACATTTTAGTTCCAAGGAGCTCTGGGGATACTGGTTAGTTCATATTGTTGTTCCTCCTATGGGGCTTCAGACTCCTTCAGCTCCTTGGGTACTTTGTCTGGCTCCTTCATTGGGGACCTTATGCTCTGCCCAATGGATGATTGTGAGCATCCACTTCTGTATTTGCCAGGCACTGGCAGAGCCTCTCAGGAGACAGTTATATCAGGCTCCTGTCAGCAGGCTCTTGGTGGCATCTGCCATAGTGTCTCGGTTTGGTTGTTGTTTATGTGATGGATCCCCAAGTGGGACAGTCTCTGGATGGTCATTCCTTCAGTCTCCACTTGTCTCTGTAACTTTTTATGTGCATGTGTGTGTGATGCCCACAGAGGCCAGAAGAGGGCATCAACTTACCTGGGTGGGAGTGACAGGTGGATGCAAGCAGCCAGTGGTTCTGACAAGCAAACCCAGGTCTTCTAGACCACCTGAGAAGTCATGTCTCCACCCACCCACAATTACAACGCAGACATATTCATAACAAAAATTCGTTACAAAAGTAAAGTCATCAAAAGAATCATTTAACTACATCCCTTGTTACTGACAGAACTTCTTATCCACTTGAGGTGATGTAAAATTTCACCATGAAAGTAAATGTATGATGCACTGAAACACATTTTTCATGTTAGAATTCATACTGAATTTCATTTCTGAAAAATCAAACTCTTCCTCTTCCTCTTCCTCTTCCTCTCTCTCTCTCTTCCCCCCCATTTTGTTCTCTAATAACCTCCTAAATATTAACTCCACATATCAGCTTTCCCTGTCCTTTTTTTATTAATCATTTTATTCACCCACCTTTACCTCACCTCTCTAGCATCCTCCTACCCTGCAGTATCCAGCCTCCACAGAAGCAAGGGCCTACCCTCCCATTGATGTTAGATAAGGCCATCTTCTGCTACATATGTATCTGTAGCCATGGGTCCCTCCATGTGTACTCTTTGGTTGGTGGTTTAGTACCTGGGAGCTCTGGTGGCCTGGTTAATTGATATTGTTCTTCCCATGGAGTTGCAATCTCTTTCAGCTCCTTGATTTCTTCCCTTAGCTTGTCCACTCACCCATCTCAAAAGTTTTAATTGAGAATTGTTCCTGTCTAAAGGAAAGGCAGGGACAAAAAAGGATCAGAGATGGAAAGAAAGGACATCCAGAAACCACCCTACTTAAGGATACATCCCATCTACAGACAGCAAACCCAACACTATGCTGATGCCAAGAAGTGCTTGCTGACAGGAGCCTGGTATATCTGTCCTCTAAGAGGCTCAGCTAACACCTTACTAATACAAATGCAGGTACTGCCCATCTTTCTAATGCATGCATTCAGTCTGAGCCCTGGATATCTTCCTAACTATATTATCTAAAACACTATCAATAAATCACATCTCAAAGGCACTACCTTATGACATCACCACGTTGAGTTGGTAAATTTTTGGAAGAAATAAATATACATTTAATAAAAGTATGCATTTTGTGTATTTTATTCTGATTCATAATTGGCCAAATGATTTACCTTTGTAATCATGGTATGTTTGATACCAGATTCTGTTTTCTCTAATGGTTGTGTTCATTAATATGTGTTTTTAATATACATCATCTTAGAAAAATCACTCACAACCTGTGTTCTAAATATATTCCTTTCATTTAATTTGAGAGTTCCTCTGAAATATTTGGCAACAACCCTTAAGATGTTTTCCATTAAGTTTCTTGAGCTTAAATCACATTCAAGCCAGAACTTGTACTAGGTAAATGTTGAGTATGAAGCATAGATGAACAGAGTAAGAAAAAAAATAAGAGTTCTAAAATTAGATATAAAATGATTTAAAGATGATTCAGTTGATCTGTCTTGAATTTTAAAAACCATCAGCAGAAAGTAGATGAAGAATATCTTCTCCTTTAGAAACAGGATCGTATCTGTATCCTGGATGTGTATCTGGGTGTGCTGTCCCATTGCTGCATTGTTAAGCTGTTGATTAGACACTATTGTTTTGTTGTTATTCCAAGTTTTTCCATTGTATTTAGCCTTGACTTTGTCCCTGACTACCACCCTGACAACTTTCTAAAAGAAGAATATATTGGGCTCTGCTGTGTACCAGTCTCAAAAACACTTTCTGCATCAGCTTCTTGAAATCTGTTACTGTTGGTAAACAGAACTGATATTGTAAATGACATTATATTTTCTTGATATTATATATCCTAATTCTAAGGATTAATCAGAGGTTTTTGAAGTACCAGGAATTTAAGACTATGTGAAATGTGGCTTCATTTACTTGAAAAATCATTTTCTTGAACATTTGCAGAATTTATATCACAAGGTAAATATGGTGCTATATACTTTGATGATGGAAGTTTTCTTTTCTTTTTTTCATTTTTATTATTTCATGAACTACAAGTTGAAAACTTTTAAATATAAATGTAGAAGGAAAAAACACAATTCAACACATGTTGAACAAGTAGCAGGTATAATTCTTCATTCATTGGTTCAAAGGAAGCCAGGTAGGATTATAGGATGAAATTTCAAAATGGAATCCCATTGCTACTGCACTCCACTCTTATTGTGATTAAATAGACTCACCTTTGAAGTGGAGTGAAAACTAAGGTTCTTTTTACTTTTCTGTACTTTTCCAGTGATTTGATTAATTCAGGATTGGCAATTTGAGACCAAATTATTATGAAAAACTGTTTCCTTAAAGTAAAATGTGTGCTTTCAGTGCATTAATTCAGAACTGCCATCAAAGGAAATAATTTATTGCATATATTTTGCACATTAGAGTTTAAAGCTCATTTATGATTCCAGAAATTATATTAAAATATTAATTGTTTACAACCATCTATTACACAGTAATTTTAATGACTAAAACAATCTAAAATAGTCATAGGTTTCTTTGGAAACTTTATTCACCAGCAGCACACAATGTATTTAGAAAATACTTGTAATAATCATGGTAGAATAACAGACAGGATGTGTTTTCCTCTGAAGATTAATAAGGGTTTTGCAACTTTCAAGTTTCCAGGATATACAGAGATGTCAACCTTATGTCATAAACTTAGTGATAGAAACATCATGCCGGTGAGTCCTATCCATGTTACATGACTGCAAGGTCTTCTTCATTAGAGTAGGCCTTTGAAATTAATTCATAAATGTAACTAATTCATCAGTGAGTAAAACCATTAATAAATTCCTAGGGCTGAAAGAAGGTAGTATTATTTTGGAGCAAGTAAGGCACTGCAGACTAACTCCTCCTGTTCCCAGTCTTCTGGTGCCTCCTCCTTTTCTCCTTTTCTTCCTGCTGCTTCTACTCCATTCTCATTCTCATTCTCATTCTCATTCTCATTCTCTCTCTCTCTCTCTCTCTCTCTCTCTCTCTCTCTCTCTCTCTCTCTTTCTCTCTCTCCTTCCAATTTGTGTAGAACTCCCATTTTCCTCACTTCATCAAAAGGTCTTTGAATATTTTCTTTTTTCTCCTTATAGAAAATAACTGATGAAGTAAGCATATTAGGCATGATGAGCCTTCGAACAGGACCAAATGAAATATTTCAATTGCAAACTGTTAAACAAGTGCTAAGACACTCATTAAGGAATTAGATTTATATGTAGTTTTTTATGCTGCAATACATGATTAACGAAGTTTGTCTTTTAGATGAATATGTATCAGAAGATGGCCTAGTCGGCCATCAGTGGAAAGAGAGGCCCATTGGTCGTGCAAACTTTATCTGCCTCAGTACAGGGGAATGCCAGGGCCAAGATGTGGGAGTGGGTGGGTGGGGGAGTGGGTGGGTGAGCCTGTGGGGGACTTTTGGGATAGCATTGGAAATATATTTTTTCCCATTTTTTATTAGGTATTTAGCTCATTTACATTTCCAATGCTATCCCAAAAGTCCCCCATACCCACCCACCCCCACTCCCCTACCTACCCACTCCCCCTTTTTGGCCCTGGCATTCCCCTGTACTGGGGCATATAAAGTTTGCAAGTCCAATGGGCATCTCTTTCCAGTGATGGCCGACTAGGCCATCTTTTGATACATATGCAGCTAGAGTCAAGAGCTCCGGGGTACTGGTTAGTTCATAATGTTGTTCCACCTATAGGGTTGCAGATCCCTTTAGCTCCTTGGGTACTTTCTCTAGATCCTCCATTGGGAGCCCTGTGATCCATCCATTAGCTGACTGTGAGCATCCACTTCTGTGTTTGCTAGGCCCCGGCATAGTCTCACAAGAGACAGCTACATCTGGGTCCTTTCGATAAAATCTTGCTAGTGTATGCAATGGTTTCAGCGTTTGGATGCTGATTATGGGGTGGATCACTGGATATGACAGTCTCTACATGGTCCATCCTTTCATCTCAGCTCCAAACTTTGTCTCTGTAACTCCTTCCATGGGTATTTTGTTCCCAATTCTAAGGAGGTGCATAGTGTCCACACTTCAGTCTTCATTCTTCTTGAGTTTCATGTGTTTAGTAAATTGTATCTTATATCTTGGGTACCCTAGGTTTGGGGCTAATATCCACTTATCAGTGAGTACATATTGTGTGAGTTCCTTTGTGAATGTGTTACCTCACTCAGGATGATGCCCTCCAGGGACATCCATTTGGCTAAGAATTTCATAAATTCATTCTTTTTAATAGCTGAGTAGTACTCCATTGTGTAGATGTACCAGTTTTTCTGTATCCCATCCTCTGTTGAGGGGCATCTGGGTTCTTTCCAGCTTCTAGTTATTATAAATAAGGCTGCTATGAACATAGTGGAGCATGTGTCCATCTTACCCGTTGGGGCATCTTCTGGATATATGCCCAGGAGAGGTATTGCTGGATCCTCCGGTAGTACTATGTCCAATTTTCTGAGGAACCGCCAGACTGATTTCCAGAGTGGTTGTACAAGCCTGCAATCCCACCAACAATGGAGGAATGTTCCTCTTTCTCCACATGCACGCCAGCATCTGCTATCACCTGAATTTTTGATCTTAGCCATTCTGACTGGTATGAGGTGGAATCTCAGGGTTGTTTTGATTTGCATTTCCCTGATGATTAAAGATGTTGAACATTTTTTCAGGTGCTTCTCTGCCATTCGGTATTCCTCAGGTGAGAATTCTTTGTTCAGTTCTGAGCCCCATTTTTTAATGGGGTTATTTGATTTTCTGAAGTCCACCTTCTTGAGTTCTTTATATATGTTGGATATTAGTCCCCTATCTGATTTAGATAGGTAAAGATCCTTTCCCAATCTGTTGGTGGTCTTTTTGTCTTACTGACGGTGTCTTTTGCCTTGCAGAAACTTTGGAGTTTCATTAGGTCCCATTTGTCAATTCTCGATCTTACAGTACAAGCCATTGCTGTTCTGTTCAGGAATGTTTCCCCTGTGCCCATATGTTCAAGGCTTTTCCCCACTTTCTCCTCTATAAGTTTCAGTGTCTCTGGTTTTATGTGAAGTTCCTTGATCCACTTAGATTTGACCTTAGTACAAGGAGATAAGTATGGATCGATTTGCATTCTTCTAAATGATAACAACCAGTTGTGCCAGCACCAATTGTTGAAAATGCTGTCATTCTTCCACTGGATGGTTTTAGCTCCCTTGTGGAAGATCAAGTGACCATAGGTGTGTGGGTTCATTTCTGGGTCTTCAATTCTATTTAATTGGTCTACTTGTCTGTCTCTATACCAGTACCATGCAGTTTTTATCACAATTGCTGTGTAAAAGCTTTAGGTCAGGCATGGTGATTCCACCAGAGGTTCTTTTATCCTTGAGAAGACTTCTTGCTATCCTAGGTTTTTTGTTATTCCAGATGAATTTGCAAATTTCTCCTTCTAATTCGTTGAAGAATTGAGTTGGAATTTTGATGGGGATTGCATTGAATCTGTAGATTGCTTTTGGCAAGATAGCCATTTTTACAATGTTGATCCTGCCAATCCATGAGCGTTGGAGGTCTTTCCATCTTCTGAGATCTTCTTTAATTTCTTTTTCAGAGACTTGAAATTTTTATCATACAGATCTTTCACTTCCTTAGTTAGAGTCATGCCGAGATATTTTATATTATTTGTGACTATTGAGAAGGGTGTTGTTTCCCTAATTTCTTTCTCAGCCTGTTTATTCTTTGTATAGAGAAAGGCCATTGACTAATTTGAGTTTATTTTATATCCAGCTGATTTACCGTAGCTGTTTATCAGGTTTAGGAGTTCTCAGGTAGAATTTTTAGGGTCACTTATATATACTATCATATCATCTGCAAAAAGTGATATTTTGACTTCCTCTTTTCCAAATTGTATTCCCTTGATCTCCTTTTGTTGTCGAATTGCTCTGGCTAATACTTCAAGTACTATGTTGAAAAGGTAGGGAGAAAGTGGGCAGCCTTGTCTAGTCCCTGATTTTAGTGGGATTGCTTCCAGCCTCTCTCCATTTACTTTGATGTTGGTTACTGGTTTGCTGTAGATTGCTTTTATCATGTTTAGGTATGGGCCTTGAATTCCTGATCTTTCCAAAACTTTTATCTTGAATGGGTGTTGGATCTTGTCAAATGCTTTTTCTGCATCTAACGAGATGATCATGTGGTTTTTGTGTTTGAGTTTGTTTATATAATGGATTACATTGATGGATTTTCATATATTAAACCATCCCTGCATCCCTGGAATAAAACCTACTTGGTCAGGATGGATGATTGCTTTAATATGTTCTTGGATTCGGTTAGCGAGAATTTTATTGAGGATTTTTGCATCGATATTCATAAGTGAAATTGGTCTGAAGTTCTCTATCTTTGTTGGGTCTTTCTGTGGTTTAGGTATCAGAGTAATAGTGGCTTCATAAAACGAGTTGGGTAGAGTACCTTCTACTTCTATTTTGTGAAATAGTTTGTGCAGAACTGGAATTAGATCTTCTTTGAAGGTCTGATAGAACTCTGCACTAAACCCGTCTGGTCCTGGGCTTTTTTTTTTGGCTGGGAGACTATTAATAACTGCTTCTATTTCTTTAGGTGATATGGGACTGTTTAGTTGGTCAACTTGATCCTGATTCAACTTTGGTACCTGGTATCTGTCCAGAAATTTGTCCATTTCGTCCAGGTTTTCCAGTTTTGTTGAGTATAGCCTTTTGTAGAAGGATCTGATGGTGTTTTGGATTTCTTCAGGATCTGCTGTTATGTCTCCCTTTTCATTTCTGATTTTGTTAATTAGGATTTTGTCCCTGTGGCCTTTAGTGAGTCTAGCTAAGGCTTTATCTATCTTGTTGATTTTCTCAAAGAACCAACTCCTCTTTTGGTTAATTCTTTGAATAGTTCTTCTTGTTTCCACTTGGTTGATTATTTCCTGCCGTCTACTCTTCTTGGGTGAATTTGCTTTCTTTTTTTCTAGAACTTTTAGATGTGTTGTCTAGCTGCTAGTATGTGCTCTCTCCCGTTTCTTCTTGGAGGAACTCAGAGCTATGAGTTTCCCTCTTAGAAATGCTTTCATTGTGTCCCATAGGTTTGGGTACGTTGTGGCTTCATTTTCATTAAACTCTAAAAAGTCTTTAATTTCTTTCTTTATTCCTTCCTTGACCAAGGTATCATTGAGAAGAATGTTGTTCAGTTTCCACGTGAATGTTGGCTTTCCATTATTTATGTTGTTATTGAAGATCAGTCTTAGGCCATGGTGGTCTGATAGGACACATGGGACAATTTCAATATTTTTGAATCTGTTGAGGCCTGTTTTGTGACCAATTATATGGTCAGTTTTGGAGAAGGTCCCGTGAGGTGCTGAGAAGAAGGTATATCCTTTTGTTTTAGGATAAAATGTTCTGTAGATATCTGTCAGGTCAATTTGTTTCATAACTTCTGTTAGTTTCACTGTGTCCCTGTTTAGTTTCTGTTTCCACGATCTGCCCATTGATGAAAGTGGTGTGTTGAAGTCTCCCACTATTATTGTATGAGGTGCAATGTGTGCTTTGAGCTTTACTAAAGTGTTTTTAATGAATGTAGCTACCCTTGCATTTGGAGAGTCGATATTCAGAATTGTGAGTTACTCTTGGAGGATTTTACCTTTGATGAGTATGAAGTGTCCCTCCTTCTCTTTTTGATAACTTTGGGTTGGAAGTCGATTTTATCTGATATTAAAATGGCTACCCCTGCTTGTTTCTTCAGACCATTTGCTTGGAAAATTGTTTTCCAGCCTTTCACTCTGAGGTAGTGTCTGTCTTTTTCCCTGAGATGGGTTTCCTGTAAGCAGCAGAATGTTTGTTCCTGTTTGTGTAGCCAGTCTGTTAGTCTATGTCTTTTTATTGGGGAGTTGAGACCATTGATATTAAGAGATATTAAGGAAAAGTAATTGTTGCTTCCTGTTATTTTTTGTTGTTAAAGCTGGCATTCTGTTCTTGTGGCTGTCTTCTTTTAGTTTTGTTGAGGGATTATCTTCTTGTTTTTTCTAGGGGGTGGTTCCCGTCCTTGTATTGGTTTTTTTCCTGTTATTACCCTTTGAAGGGCTGAATTCGTGGAGAGATAATGGGTGAATTTAGTTTTGTCGTGGAATACTTTGGTTTCTCCATCTATGGTAATTGAGAGTTTGGCTGGGTATAGTAGTCTGGGCTGGAATTTGTGTTCTCTTAGTGTCTGTATAACATCTGTCCAGGCTCTTCTGGCTTTCATAGTCTCTGGTGAAAAATCTGGTGTAATTCTGATAGGCTTGCCTTTATATGTTACTTGACCTTTTTCCCTTACTGCTTTTAGTATTCTATCTTTATTTAGTGCATTTGATGTTCTGATTATTATGTGTCGGGAGGAATTTCTTTTCTGGTCCAGTCTATTTGGAGTTCTGTAGGCTTCTTGTATGTTCATGGGCATCTCTTTCTTTAGATTTGGCAAGTTTTCTTCAATAATTTTGTTGAAGATGTTTGCTGGTCCTTTGAGTTGAAAATCTTCATTCTCATCCACTCCTATTATGCGTAGGTTTGGTCTTCTCATTGTGTCCTGGATTTCCTGGATGTTTTGAGTTAGGATCTTTTTTCTTTGATTGTTGTGCCGATGTTCTCTATGGAATCTTCTGCACCTGAGATTCTCTCTTCCATCTCTTGTGTTCTGTTGCTGATGCTGGCATCTATGGTTCCAGATTTCTTTCCTAGGGTTTCTATCTCCAGCGTTGCCTCACTTTGGGTTTTCTTTATTGTGTCTACTTCCATTTTTAGGTCTAGTATGGTTTTGTTCATTTCTATCACCTGTTTGGATGTGTTTTCCTGTTTTTCTATAAGGACTTCTACCTGTTTGGTTGTGTTTTCCTGTTTTTCTTTAAGGACTTGTAACTCTTTAGCAGTCTTCTCCTGTATTTCTTTAAGTGAGTTATTAAATTCCTTCTTTATGTCCTCTACCATCATCATGAGAAATGCTTTTAAATCCAGGTCTACCTTTTCAGGTGTGTTAGGATGTCCTGGACTGGGTGAAGTGGGAATGCTGGGTTCTGATGATGGTGAGTGGTCTTGGTTCCTGTTAGTAGGATTCTTACGTTTACCTTTCGCCATCTGGCAATCTCTGGAGTTAGTTGTTATAGTTGTCTTTGTTTAGAGATTGTTCCTCTGTTGATTTTGTTACCCTCTATCAGCAGACGTGGGAGACTAGCTCTGTCCTCTGAGTTTCAGTGGTCAAAGCAGTCTCTGCAGGCAAGCTCTCCTCTTTCAGGGAAGGTGCACAGTTATCTGGTGTTTGGACCTCCTCCTGGCTGAAGATGAAGGCCCAAAACAGGATCTTTCCCAGAAGCTGTGTTGCTTTGGCCAGGAAGGTGGCCGGTTGTCTGGAGCCGAAGATGGTGCCGCCTCAGAAGCTCTCTGGCTCTTGCCTGTCCCAGAAACGGCTGGCCTCTGTATTCCACACCTTCACCCGTGCAGCCTGCCCTCTGCGGTCTCCTGGAGCCAAGGAGGCTCCCGCCGCCGGGGCCTGAGGCACAAACCTCTCGGACTGGCGGATCCCTGTGCACTCACCAGGAAGGTGGCAGGTTGTCTGGAGCCGAGGATGGCGCCGCCTCAGAAGCTCTGTGGCTCTCGCCTGTCCCAGAAACGGCTGGCCTCTGAATTCCACACTGTCACCAGTGCAGCATGCCCTCTGCCAGCATTGGAAATGTAAATGAAATAAATACCTAATAAAAAAAAAAAGTCAAGTAAATCCAAAAAAAAGTGTAAATAAGAAAACTATTGTATTCTTTCAACTGCAACTTATGAACAAAAAGTACTAAGCATGAATATTAATTTAATTAATTCAAATATTTGAAAAGTAACAGAGGAGAGCAAATTATATTTCTTGAACCATTCTAGGAGATTCTAAGGTATTTGTTCTCTGAAAATAATGTCAGCCATTATGGGCCATTTGCACAGAGAAGCTGCTAATGGTGTATATGCAGGGTGTTTAAGAAAATGATTGGAGTTCTAGATGGTCAGTATTTGCTAACATTGGATAATTTATTCGGAGATAGTAAGTTGATCTCAGGTATTTCTATAGAGTTTTACAAAATTTAATTTTGATTCAATGTCTTAGTTCCAGTAGGACTCATGATCTTAAGTACTCCTAAACAAAGATGGGAAGATAGAGAGAAAAGAAACATTAATGAACTAACAAGTGATGAATCAGGTGAATAAATACATCAATGTCATCCTTCTTCTGATATGGTGATTTTTTTCCACTGACTAAATTGACGATGTACCTTCTTAAAAGAAACTTTATTATTGAGGTCCAAGCACTTAATAAAAGGTGTTAGTCTGAGGAGCAAGGCAAACATCTAACACTGTCACTTGTATAAATTTTTATTTTATGTTGACTATGAACAAAACAATTCTGATTTGTTTTCCTTTTCTGCTGGGTCACTTATATGGTCCTGTACAATTATACTATAATCACAACTAGTTTTGTTTGATATTCTACTATCTCTCTAGCTTTATAACAATATAGAAACTGCTCTAGCTACTGAGTTATTTTCTGCATTCAACTTGTCTTAGTGGAATATTAAAATATGGTCTTTTATCACTAGACATTGCCAAGTTACAATAATAAAGGAAATGAATGAAAGATACGGAAACCATGTCTAAGAGTTATATTTGTGCTAAGACAAATTTCCATATAATTTACAGCCTCCTTTTCATATAAGTCAAATTATCCTTAAACTGTATTGAAACTACTTTACAGTTCAACAATATTCTTAGGGATCTATGAAAAACCTATTCCTATATGTTTTAACTGAGTGTACAATATACAAAGAACAGTCATAGAAAAGTCAAAAAGTCCTCTAAAATTATTTATCATTTTTTGAAAATCCCACTTGCCCTTTATTTACAAAATAAATTGATTTTACTAGGTATAGTAAATCGATTGGTCTTTCAATACTTATAATTATTTAATTTAGTCATATAAAATTAGTGAGGTAAATAAAACATTGAGAAACTTTAAATATTAATAATAATTTACTTTTAAAAAAAACTAAATCATGCTTTGTGGATTTTCTTTTCAACTAAGTAAGAGTGAACCTCATTGTTAATGTTATGGGTTAGGAATACTGATCATGGGCAAGCGCCTTCAGCCTTCTACACCATAATGTGACAGGATTTCATCCTGTAATAGAAGGTTCTAAGGATTAGCTGACACTAGTGACTGAGCAGAAAGAGGAGCAGATATATCGGGGAACCTCACTGGGAACCGGTTTATAACAACTTTATCCATAAACATGCTTCTCCTTCTGGCTAAGAGGATTTGTAAACTCAATAGCTCATCTTGATTCAAAACAAACAGCAATGTAACTTGAGGGTAATGTGACACCCTGGGCTACCACCACAGTATTTGCTAAATAGAAATTCTCTTTTTTGTGTTTTCAGAGTAAAATATGAATGTTGAAATAACTACTACTTCCTCTGGGCATATGATTCCACAGCAAATCTGAATAATTATAGAAATTTCGTGTTCTGAAAAGGAATTATCATGCATAAATGGCAGGTTATATAACTTAGAGATACAAATTTTAAAAATACAGTGTATAAATTTATTAGAATGATTTAGATGTTAGTTTTGAAGTTAAAAATCATTTGTCTGAGTGTTTTTTCCATATGAACATCTGTCTACCATATATGTTCCTGATATACTCAGGAGGTCAAATTCCATGAGTCATTATTTGAGTGTTGGGTACCACACTAATGTCCTTTGGAACAGCAGCCCATGCTTGCAATCACTGAGCTGACGCTCCAGTCCCAGATTTAGGTGTTTTGTTAGCTAGTTCTAAGGCTCTAGATAGAATAAACATAGCAAAAGTTGTATCAGATATGTGTCACTATCCACCATGCTTGTATTTCTTCAGACAAGAAACCAATGTTGTGGCAGGAAGCATAGCCCTGCGGAGAAGATATGGTGCTGACAAAGCAGCTGAGAATTCTGTGGCTTGGTCCTAAGACAACAGAAGGACACTGCCTTCTACAGGCATCCAGGAGGATGCTCTGACTCCACACTGAGTGGAGCTTGAGCATTAGGAGACCTCAAACACCCCAACAGTGAGACAGTTTTCTCCAACAGGACAACATCTCCCAATTGTACCACTCCATATGGGTCAAGCATTCAAATGTATGAATTTATTTGGCCAAAGCAATTCAAACCACCACACCAAGAAAAAGAAGCCTATAATCTAAAGATAGGCTAACAGAACTCATTTAACACAAAGGAGACAGAGATGATGCATGAATGTAGAGAGACTGAACAGGAAGTGTATCATGGCTGACTCCTTCCCCCCAGCATCTGTAGAATGGGATCAGGGGATCAGAGTTACAAAGTCATTGTCAGTACTGGCTACATTATGAGTTTGACAGCAGCCTCAGTAAAACCCCAGTGATCTTTGCACATAGAAGAAATTAATTGTTTGTACAAGAAAGTCAGTCACAATATCCAATATATATATAAAGAACTCAAGAGGATGGACTCCAGAAAATCAAACAACCCCCTTAAAAGATAGGGCTCAGAGCTAAACAAAGAATTCTCACCCGAGGAATACCGAATGGCTGAGAAGCACCTGAAAAAATGTTCAACATCCTTATTCATCAGAGAAATGCAAATCAAAACAACCCTGAGATTCCATCTCACACCAGTCAGAATGACTAAGATCAAAATTCAGGTGACAGCAGATGCTGGCGAGGATCCATTGTTGGTGGGATTGCAAGCTTGTACAACCACTCTGGAAATCAGTCTGGCGGTTCCTCAGAAAATTGGACATAGTACTACCGGAGGATCCCGCAATACCTCTCCTGGGCATATATCCAGAAGATGTCCCAACCGGTAAGAAGGACACATGCTCCACTATGTTCATAGCAGCCTTATTTATAATAGCCAGAAGCTGGAAAGAACCCAGATGTCCCTCAACAGAAGAATGGATACAAAAAATGTGGTACATTTACACAATGGAGTACTACTCAGCTATTAAAAAGAATGAATTTATGAAATTCCTAGGCAAATGGTTGGACCTGGAGGGCATCATCCTGAGTGAGGTAACACAATCACAAAAGAACTCAAATAATATATACTCACTGATAAGTGGATATTAGCCCAGAAACTTAGTATAGTGAGATATAAGGTACAATTTGCAAAACACATGAAACTAAAAAAGAACAAAGACCAAAGTGTGGACACTTTGCCCCTTCTTAGAATTGGAAACAATCACCCATGGAAGGAGTGACAGAGACAAAGTTTGAAGCTGAGACAAAAGGATGGACCATCAAGAGACTGCCATATCCAGGGATCCATCCCATAATTAGCCTTCAAATGATGACATCATTGCATACACTAGCAAGCGTTTGTTGCAAGGACCGTGATATAGCTCTCTTTTGTGAGAGTAGGCCGGGGCCTAGCAAACACAGAAGTGGATGCTCACAGTCAACTATTGGATGGATCACAGGGCCCCCAATGGAGGAGCTAGAGAAAGTATACAAGGAGCTAAAGAGATCTGCAACCCTGTAGGTGCAACATTATGAACTAACCAGTACCCCGGAGCTCTTGACTATAGCTGCATATGTATCAAAAGATGGCCTAGTTGGCCATCACTGGAAAGAGAGGCCCACTGGACAGGCAAACTTTATATGCTCCAGTACAGGGGAACGCCAGGGCCAAAAAATGGGAATGGGTGGGTAGGGGAGTGGGGGGGGGGAGTGGGAGACTTTTGGCATAGCATTGGAAATGTAATTGAGGAAAATATGTAATAAAAAAAGAAAATACCAACAACAACAACAACAACAAAAAGTCAGTCACATGCTACCTTGAGAACTATCCACAAGATATATTTAATTATGTGTGACACCTCAAATGATTCATTTAATTTGAGAGTTTCTCTTATCTTTTACATTATTTGCACATCATATTATTTCTAGTTTTTCAGATGTGGACACACACCCAATGTATGGCTGTCACTTTTTTAATGACTACCCCTTATAGATCATGTTGGTCTTATCTGACATCTTATTTTTCACTTTATTTGAGAGCTTTGAAAGATTTCAATAAAAAGTGTCATATCAAATAACAAAGATGGACATATACATTTTCAAGGACTGTTAACAGTTTTATATCTCAAGGCATTGTGAAAGATAATTTTCCCAACAATCCATCTAAGTAAATAGACAATTCACCTATTATGTTGAAATACTTGTACATGTCAGATGTTATCTCCCTATAATTGATGTTCTAGTCTTCTAATAACATTTAAAATATATCTCATAATCTTTTTGAAGTTTGGCAGTAGATCTTTTGGAGTTACTTAAGAAGTTTGGTGAAATAAATGAAAAAAAACTTTCACTTCAGTATAAGAAGAAAGCAATCTTTGCATTTGCTTTCAATAGAGGAGCCACTGCTTTTCAATAATAAACCTTCCTTTCAAATAAGATTTAAACATTATAAGAGGAATAACATTAAATTATATAAAATGTTAGAGCTCAATTTACATGTATAATTTAATTTAAACTTCCAGAAAGTGACATTACATGAGCACTTCATTTAGGCATTATTTTTTCTGCATGTCTGATTCATATTTCCTATGTACTGGTGAAGTTTAATTTAAAGCATACTGTCAGTTTTAAAATATGGTGTAAAAATCACTCAGTATTCTGAAATATAAACTTATAAAATCAAATACAACCTAGCATTCTATCTATTACATTACTACAATAAGTACTTTCTCATGACTTTGTCTAGATGTTTAGATATTAAAGTCCAAGTGTATGGTTAAAGATATTTCTTTATATTTGAGAAGCAAGAAATTACTTAGAGTTAAGCACTCAAACCATAACACTTGTATTAAATCTACTGTACATACTATTATAATATGACCAAATAATTTGAGATATTTCTGGTTGCACTGGATATTACTCACGTTCAAGTATACCTTATTTTATAGCTTTTGATCCATAAAATAATTTTAAGTTTAAAAATAATTTTAAAAGAATTTACATAACATTTTAAACAACAACAAAAAACAGTGATTGTTATCTAATTCATTTGGGTGTTCTTATTCTTTAAACTATTTTAATTGACTTCAAAGAGGAAAACAAAGTCCTCTTATGCCCATGTTACATTTGGTCATATTTGTGAAATTACAAGATCATTAGATCTATGGCTCTTTTTCTCAAGCATAGTATCTTTTCCATTTTTTCAGAAGACTTTTAGATTTTGTTATCCTCTTAAAATAACAAAAAACTTTTATATTACTGATGTTATATCAGATTAAATAATTTTAATTTTTAAAAATTATTAAATTAAAAATATATTAATAAAATAAGAAATTATAGAATTAAAAATAAATTTAAAAGTTATAAAATTCCTTTTAATTTTCTGTTTCACTTAGTGTTATGATAAAGTCATATGTATTCCATTATCAGCTTTAAATATATCATTGAATTTATATGTTAAAGCATAATTTGGAGAAGGTAAATATTATATTAAAGTCCATTGGAAGGTCCCCACAGACTACCAGAGATCACCAGAAGTCCAACTCCTAGGCAAAACCAACAAATCTTTATTCAAGCTTGAGCTTGGACCCCCTCAACCTCTCCAAATGAGAGGATGGGTATGGAATGTCTCAAGCCTGTAGAGCTTTGGGTTTTTGTCACAGTTTTAGCAGGGTAAGGGCCTTTTCATCTTGGCAGGTACATGATTATTGAAAATTTAAGAAATTACAGCTTGGAGCATTTTTGTTGGCTCACAATGATTTCAGTCTGTTATGCACAATTGTTCATAACTTGAGTAAGCATCTGGGACATTGGGTACTTCCCGTTACCAGGGGTCCAATGGCTGTTTTTAGGAAAGTTATGGCTGTTGCTAGGCTAGCTTCTTGGTTCCAGCAACAAGTAGTGTTTTTTCCAGTAACCAAGTTCAAACTAAGACAAGCTTAACATAAGATGGAGTCTGAACCCAAAATGAAGTTTGTAATGTTAGGCTTAGAATGGGCCCATCAGTAGAAAAGAAGGACAAAGTAAAAAGCTTTCTATTGAATTTTCACATAGCTTTGTAGCTAGGGGTGGGACTTCATGAGCTCTGCTTGTATTCAGAGTCAGGTTTTGTTCTGCACAATTAAGTCTTGGGTTTTATGGATGAGGTCACAATCACTCTGAGTTGCTGTGTGCTTTTGCCCTTCTGAGTTTTAAAAACACCATTTTACAGCAATTATCTACTGTCTGACTCTTTCAAAATCTATCTATACATTCTTACACAATGATCCCTGAACCCTGGGATCATACATATTTCACTGAGGACAGAATATTCCATGTATCTTATTCTCTGCACATTGACTAGTGAGAGTTTCTAAGTTAATCAACATATGTATTTTTTAAAGGGAGTGTTTTGATAATCTGGAAGAGATAGAATACTCTATGTGGAAGAACATAGGGGTCAGGGTAATACTGGGCCAATTAGCAAAATAATAGTAGTAGGTTCTCTTTCAGGACCCTGACCTACCCTTCCATATGTTTCAATGGCATCAGGCGTTAGTCCCAACATGGAGAGCAAATTTCAGGTCACCACTTGCTTGATTCTTGCATGTCCTATGATTCAAGAATGGGGTTGACATATTCAGCAATAAACCCCTACCATCAATTTCTGGTGAGAAACTGAGAGCAATGGCAATATTCTGTGATAGTGAACATGGGGGTCTCTGTACCCCAATAAGTCTATACTTGACAGTGAGCTTCTAATTAGACACCATATGGTGTTTGGGAATGATCATCCCCTTTGTATGTTAACTATTTAAGCTCAAATTATATGTTCATAAGAATATCTTTTAGGAAGTTTCTAGAGTAGCAGATTTTCACATGTCCTTTTCAATGGTCTTGAGTGTTACTTATCTCTTCCCATACTCATTTCTCTACTTTCCCCACACCATTCTTTCTCTACTAAACATTTCCTTCTCCACTGTTCCCTTTTCCCTATTCATAGTACTTTGGTTCTAGTCCCTCAACCCTGCCTCCTCCATGGCCTCTTACCATGTTAATGGGGGAGGGTATAGGGGACTTTTGGAATAGCAATTGAATTGTAAATGAAGAAAATATCTAATAAAAAATAAAAAAAAATCAATCCATTGGTCCTCATGACCATCAGAGCCCCGCCCTGTGCTTCTGCTCCCTTTGTCCTCTGATGACATATCACAGTACTTCATTATCATATGGTGGGATATGATAAGGGCTGAGCAGGACTTATTTGCTGAACCAAAACTGTTCCAGGGGATAAGGGAGAGTCACACTCACTAAGTCCTCCACCTACCCTAGTCCCTACAATGAGCTCTCCCTGTCTTCTGCAGTTTTCCTGATCTCCCTAATGGTTATTGCCGGGAATCTGTAGGTAGCTTTTGACAGCATGAACATCCATTTTCTGGTATTTTCTTCAGCTTATTTGTTGAGGCTTTTAATGTCTTCATTGTATAGGACTTTGCATTTTCTTCCTAAAGATATTCTGAGATATTTTATTTTGGGGCTGAATTGTGAGATTTTTTTTTCCCCTACTGATTTCTGTCTAAGAATATTTTTCACTGGACTACATGAACATTATTGATTTGATGTTGATTCCATATCCTGTGACTTTGGTGAACACACACAAGCTGTAATTCAGCACTTTCATGCAAACATCCAGGATCAAAATCTTCAAAACATTTTCTAGCGTACATTTGTTATCATATCAAATCAATTCTATTTTCTAAAAATAGAATTCTAATGAAGAAATTAAAACATCAGTACTCATTGTGTAGTTGTTAGACTCAGAGTGTATATTTTTCTTCAATAATTCATCCTTCTACTGTAAGGACTACAAGATACTCATTAAAAGCATACAGGGAGCCAAAATATTGAAAGTCACAGTAATAAGAATCTCTGATACATTAATTAGACACTAAGGGCACATCAATATATCAATAAGAATGTACTTGTATTTAAAAGAGCTTTAGTGAGTTCTTTTCAGAATGTTCATCCTCATTATGGGTACATAATAACCTTCACAGATACAAAAGTGGGAAAGATCACAATTGAGGGCACACATTGAGAAATAGAAAAGCATGAGATTCTAATTTGACAGTGGAGATAATTAACTATAGACATCAATTTGCTGAAAACTCACCAAGAGTTAAGAGAAGACTGCAATCCTAGCAAAGAAGCAGAGTTTACTCTGTGGTCTAGTGAACAGAAAGGAGAATAATGAATTTTACTAAAATCACACCTATGTGTGTTTGAACCATGTTCAAATGCATTAGTACACTTTAGGAATTCATATTTTTTATTTTAATTTTCTCATTTCTAAAATCTAATTCACCAAGAATTAAATATTGAGATTGGTATATTCTTTCAGAATATGTTTAATAAATCAAAGTAACACAACATAGGAGGCAAAAGTACTTAATAACATTAAAAATGTTTATTGTAGAGAAAGTGATGTGTAAGACATAACAGTACAGAAAGATTAAAAAAATGTTACTATCTGAGAAATGAGTCTTCATAACTAGAAGAAAACCTTGAGTCTTAATATACTTATGCTTTTAAAGATCTTGTGAAAAGGAAAAAAGAAGCTTAGGTCCAGGCCTGGTAGTACATGATTTCTTCCCAGCATTCAGGAGACCGAGGCATGCAGATCGCTTGAGTTTACAGAACAAGTTCCAGGGCAGGCAAACTGAGAAAATGAAGGATATAACAGAACAAGGAGGGCAGCTAGTCCTTCCCCAGCAGGCAACAGAAATCAGCAGCCTCTGGTATGTGGCTCTAACTTTAGAGTCAAGAATAAAAGAGGTTCCCTCCCTAGACAATGCCTACCTTGCCTTTTCCACTCCTCTCACTGCCTTGCAGAAATTCTTCAACTACCCACAGTTGTTTCCCACTGAGAACAGTTTCCCGAGTATAGGCTCCTCATTTCACTTAGGCCTATGCCATAGATGGAAAACTTGGTGTAGAGATGTTTGAGCCTTAAGGCTTCAAGGTGTAGTTGATCTTTTAGACAATGCTGTAGGTCTTACAATGGGCCAGAAGGGAAGAACGGTGGTTGTGGAACAGATTTGAGAAAGTACCAAAGTAACAAAATATGCAAAGTCAATTGATTTGAAGGATCAATAAAAAAAAATCAGAGCAAAACTTGTTCAGGATGTTGTCAATAACACAAACAAAAAGACTTGGGATGGTACTACCGCTGCTAAGAGTTCTGGCATGCTCTATTGTCAAGGAGGGCTTTGAATAGTTCAGCAAAGGGACTAATCCAGTGGAAATCCAGAGAATTGTGATATTGCCTGTTGATGTTGTAATTGCTGAACTTAGGAAACAACCTTAACCTGTAACAGTCCCTGAAGAAATTTCTCAGGTTGGCACAATTTCTGCAATGGAGTCAAAAACATTAGAAACATCATTTCTGATTCAGTGAAAATGGTCAGAAGAATGGGTGTCATTACAGTGAAAGATGGAACAAACTTGAACGATTAGGTAGAAATTATTGGAGGCATGAAGCATGATAGAGGATATATTTCCTCACATTTTATTGACACATACATAGGTCAATACTGTGAATTCCAAGATGCCTATGCTTTGATGAGTGAAAAGAAAATTCCTAGTGTTCAGTCCATTGCACCAGCCCTTAAAATTGCCAATGTTCACCGGAAGCCCTTGGATAGAATCGCTGAAGATATAGACAGAAACTCTAAGCACATAGCTTTTGACCAGGCTAAAGATTAGTCTTCAGTTTTTTGCAGTCAAAGCTCTAGGGTGTGGGATCAATAGGAAGAACCAGCTTAAAAATATAGCTATTGACACTGATGGTGTGGTGTTGGAGAAGAGGGATTGAGTCTAAATCTTGAAGATCTTCAAGCTCATGACTTAGGAAACATTAGAGAGGCCATTGTCACTGAAGATGACACTATGCTTTTCAAAGGAAAAGATGACAAAGCTCTAATTGAAAATAAAATATATTCAAGAAATCACTGAGCAGCTAGACATCACAGCTAGTGAGTATGAAACTGAAAAGATGAATACATGATTTATTAAACTTTCAGGTGGAGTAGCTCTGCTGAAGGTTAAAGTGAATGAGAAGAAAGACAGAGTTACAGGTGCTTTTAATGCTGTAAGAGCAGTTGTTGAAGAAGGTATTATTCTAGTCAGGACCCGAGCTCTGCTTCAGTGCATCCCAGCCTTGGATTCATTAAAGCCTGCTATTGAAGATCAGAAAATATGTATTGAAATAAAAGAACACTCAAAGTTCCTGCAGTGATGATTGCTAGGAATGCAGGTGTTAAAGGATCTTTGTTAGTTGAGAAAATTCTGCAGTTCCTCAAAAGTTGGTTGTGATCCCATGCTTGGAGATTTTGTGAACATGGTAGAAAAGGGAATTATTAATTCAACAAAGATTGTAAGACTGCTTTAACAGCTGCTGGTGGTGTGGCCTCCTTGCTAACTACAGTCAAAGATGTGGTAACAGAAATCCCTAAAGAAGAGAAGGACTCAGGAACAGGTGCACTGGATAGAAAGGGAGGAAGTATGGGAGGTGACATGTTCTAACTCCTAGAATAGTACTTTGTCCATATCAATGAACTGTGACAAGAAGCTCGAGGTGGATTCCCCACTGATAATTTCAGAGAAGTCACCTAAAGAAAATGAGTGAGCAGAAGGCAGGCTGATCACTGTAACTATCAGTTACTCATTTCCAGTGACGATATAGAGTGGCTTACTGCTGTCATTGTCCATGCGTTCAGATAATTTATTTTGTATTTTTAAATAAAGACATTTGTACATTCCTGATTCTAGGTGGAAGTGTCATATATCAAGGTCTTGCTTTCAACTTAAATCACCGAAGCATCTCTACTGTACTAGTAGCATCAAGACTACAGTGCTGTGTCACCACATGAGAGGTTCAGAAGCGGTCTTTCTGTGGAGCATAGTGATGACTATATACAAAGCAGAGAAATGTGCAAGGATGTGACAAACTTTGTATGTTAGAATTATGTTTAATGTTAAAAGAAAACAAAACAAAATAGCAAGTGTTACTGGGATAATTGATGCTCCTTAGCTGGGCCTCAAATTTAAGCAGTGATTAAGAAGAGACCAACAACACTGAGGTGAAATCTGGGAAGTGTTTTCTTAGAGCACAAAGAAGCTGAGTTCCAGAGATAAGCAAGGTTGCACATAGTTCTGCAGCTCAAGTTAGTAATGTGTAAGAGTCACCAGGTGGTACTGGTTTTGAAGGTTTGAAGGGATCATGGAGAACAGCTGAGGCTTGGCACTGTGAGAAGCTAGAGAAGGACACTGGTGATGTGCAGCCTTAGTTACAATTGATGTCCTACAACTGAAAGGGTTATGCAAGGAAGTTGAGGTTTGGCACCATGAAGAGACCCAACGATAGCCTATTAGTGATGCCTATTAGCAACAGAAGGACCCAGTGAGTTGGAGATACTAGTAAAATGGAATGATCACCAAGAAGAACAGCAGCAGTGGAGTGGAGTCAACTAGAGAGCACAGAGCTGGAGTAGTGAGCCAAGCCTTACAAGGATCTCAGTAGATCATGTGTGGATTCCAGTCATTGGAACAAGAACTAGTAAAGCTGAAGTTGCCTTTGAGACCCCAAGATGAGAAAGATGCCAGAGCTATAGGATACCTGGCAAGGAAAGCAGCTGCCTGGGAGAGGAATCAGGCCAAGTGAAAAAAGCTTGCTGTAGTCATCTGTGCTGAAAGGAATCAGACATCATACATGGAGATGTAGTTTATAGTTTGCCTAGCTGTTTTTTTATTTTATTTTTGTCCAGTATTTTCTTCCTATAACATTTTGGAACAATAATGTATGTCATCTGCCATAATATGTTGGAAGTATGTTATATTCTTTTTTGATTTTAAATTTATATAAGATTACAGTTAAGAGATGGCATAAATCTTAGAAGCTTTGAACTTTTAACTTTTAACAGTGTTGAGACTGTTGTAGACTGTGGAGACATTTGGAGGGAGGCTAAATATATTTTGTATGACCACCACAGACTTATGCATTTGAACAAGCCTTTGAAAGTCAGGGAGTGGAATGTGTTGGCTTGATTATGCTTGGTGCATGGGAAGTAGCACTATTAGGAGCTGTGGTCTTGATGGAGAAAGTGTGTCACTGAGTATGTGGGCTTTGAGGGATGCTATTGCTCAAGCTCTGCCCAGTATGGAAGTGTGTGAGTCTCCTGCTGCTGCCTTTGAATCAAGATGTAGAACTCTCCTCTCTTTAGCCCCATTTCTGCCTGCAAACTGCCATGCTTCCCACCATGATAATGGAATGAACCTCGGAAGTAGTAAGACAGCCTCAATTAAATGTTTACCTTTATGACAGTTGCCTTTGTCATGGAGTCCCTTCATAGGAATAAAACTCAAACTAAGATAACCACCTTCTTTCAGACTCTTTGGTCAATGTAGACTGAAGTCGTGCTGAAACTCTTTTCTGTGTATGGCTACTGCTCAATCTCTCTCCAGTCCTCAAAATAGACATTGGTGACCAGGGTCTATCCTGTTCTCTTGAATACCAAGTAGTAAGAACACTCTTTACCTTTCATGCATGGTGGCCTTCCACTGAGGCAAGGTAGGCTAGGACTGTCTTTATTTTTGATAGGATTTTCAGTTTCTGGCTTTTGTAATACTTTCTCTGTAAAGATGATATATCAAGTTAAACCAAATGTAAAACCGGTCTCACCTTCCCATCTCTAGTGAAAGCATGTGGTTTACTTATGAGCTAAATGATTAGGGCTTCATAATCACTTATTATTGTTCAATTTGGCTCAGCACAAATGAGAAAGAATGATATGTGTGTGTGTTCTGTGTGTCTGTATGTGTGGGTGTCTCCGTGTGTGTCTGTTTGTGTGTCTGTGTATTTGTGTATCTGTCTGTGTGTGTATGCATAGATTAGAAGAAGGAAAAGATGATGAATTGTTCCCCAGTGGAGACATGTTATTTTGAGGAAATAAAATTTTATTGTCCTTAGCAAAATAATAAAAAATAAAATAAAATAAAAAATAATGAAATAAAAAGAAAAGTAAAAGAAGACAGCAGAGAACTTTCCCTCTCTCTCTCTGTCTTTACTATGACAACTGAGAAGTCAATTATCTATAAACCAAGAAGAGATATCACCAATAACCAATTCTGGCAGCATGATTGGGTTTGTAGTCCCTGAAGAGTAAAGAAAGTGCATTCTCTCTTCAAAACATGATAGTATGTGATATTTTGTTATGCCACATAGACCAAAAGCAATGACTCTCACATTGTAAGACTAGGCTCATTCACTCTGCTCCTATTTTCCAAAGATTTTCAAAGTTTCAATTAAAGATAACGTCAGCCCTGGGTCAGCTTCGAAGTGACTCATCTAAACTCCGGAGCCATCAGTTACTGTAACAAACACATTCAGTGATAATGCTTTTGCACAGCTTAAACTTTTCCCTCTCATCTCTGGGATTTCTTCCAGCTGTGCTGTTGCAAAGGGCAGAAATTTATCACTGTTCTTTGATGTTATCACATAGCTCTTTGATCCATATCTCCTTATTAAACCAGAGCGACCCTAGATTCACATTTAAGGTGATTGTTCTTGAGTCCTAAGCAACACTGAATTTCCAATTCCTGGTTTCGTTAGGCCACATCCTAAAAAGCTAGATGGGTCTGTTCTATATTTTCTCATAGGATAGGTAGATGAAATGACTGTTAAGATTTATCAGTGAGACTATAACTTAAGGAAGTTTAAGAATTAATATTTTCTCTAAATTTTGCATGAAATAAAATTGAGTATATAGATCCTGACTTGTTAATATAAATAAAATACTATATATTTTATATTTGATTGCTGTAGACAATTTTATTTCCAATCAAGGGTTTTTACCCTGCCTTTAACTATCTAGTACCTGCATAAAACACATACACAACCTTCATATTCACAATAAGCCTTAAACAGCACCAGAGCTGGGCAGCATAATCCAGTATGCTATTTTCTATATATTCCAGTCATTAATCCCATTATATAATTTGCCACATTTTGTCAGTGATGGTCTTAACTCCAATTAGCCAACCTCGTGGCTGTTATTTCATCACTCACCTATCTCATGATGGCTTCCTCCTCTCCTCCCTTTCTTCACTCCTCCCTTGTGGCTCTCCTCCAACCCTGAGCCCAGATTCTTAAACCCTGCCTATGACTCTTCTGCCATCTTTTGACAATTGGCATCATTATTCACCAATCAAAATAACTTGGGGACAAGATAACATAGTGTCACTTGGGTCTACATGCGAACTCTTTCATCTTTGGGGCAACTAGGTCTTGGTGGCCCGCACTTAGCATTACAATATACAGCAACAGACAAAACCTCGACATGTGATTAAAACTTTAAAAATTGTTTTCTATAATCTCTAAGAAAGCTACTCACATAATCTAAATATTTAATTACAAGAAACTCATATTGATAATACTTTCAGGAAACATTGTAAAATTATAGGACAGGAAAAGATTAAAATAAGTATCATAGAATGTCCAAAGATCATAAAATAAATCCTAATATGTGATTTTGTCTTTTAGTGGCCTGCTCTTTTCTGAAGAGAAAACTAAGGGCAAGTGGATTTGGAAGAGAGGGGAGGTGGGGAGAAGGTTAGGAAGAGTAGAGGGAGGGAAAACTGTAGTTGTGATCTATTGTATCAGAGAACAGACTATTTTTCAACTAAAAAATAGTCACACAAAAATAAAAATAAGTGATCTCGACCTTGGTTATTTCTTCTTTCAGCATTTCGTACATATATACAAACAATATGTTTGCCTGTACCCATTTTTTATACCCTCTCCAATGTCATCCACAACCCCTAGCCCATCACATACACCCCCACTCATTTCTTCTTATATATCAGTGATTCCAGGAAAAATGTATTGCAACATACAGATGGTAAATTCTTTCACCAGCAAAAGTGCCTATGATAATCAAAGAAACATGCTGGAAAAAACACTTGCTCAAACCATTACTATTTTAAGGATTGTTTTTAACTTTAATTTTAGGTTTGTTTTCTCCTTTTTTATGAGATATTTTCTTTATTTACATTTCAAATGCTATCCCAAAAGTTCTCTGTACCCCCCCACTCCTCTACCCACCCACTCCCCTACCCACCCACTCCCACTTCTTGGCCCTGGCGTTCCCTTGTACTGGGGCATATAAAGTTTGCAAGACCAAGGGGCCTCTCTTAGGTTTGTTTTCTGTAAATAATAAAAGTCACTCAAAAGGCAGACCTCTGATAAATTTGTTATGAACATATTTAGAAGTAGAAAACAAGATGAAGATATAGTCATATGAACAAAATGTACAGTGATCACAGGATTGTGATTGAGAAATTTTATTGTGTTCTGGTTTCTCTCATTTTTCTTTAAAAAATTCAATAGTTATGTAATATTTTATCTTCATTTAACAAGAGGTTTTATTTTCCTTATCTAGTGTTTGTGTTTAAAATTATATTATTGAGTGCTCTGGAGAAACACTAGTGTGGTACTGTATTCATTGTGTCATACTTTTGGAAAAGTCAGGTTTGCAAACAAATCAATAGTGATTTGATTTCACAGTTAGTAATCACTTTGGACAGAGAAGATCTTAATACCTTCCCTAGAAGTAGAAAATAAGAATGAATAGAGAACCCAGCATGACTGTCGGCACCTCTCAGTGCCAAGTGGATTGCATAGTTCAGGAAAGTTAAGAAACATGAAGAAAACTTTCATAACATTCATCTTACACAGATTGCATAACAACCAAATATGTTTATAGCATTTTCTGTTTGAAAGTTCCAAAGATAATAGCAGTGTTTTCAGAATGTGCACCTTCATACATGCTGCAGCATTTTGGATTTCACAGATCTTGCCTCAGTTTTTACATTTCATTGAGCAAAAACAATCACATAACTTACCATTTGTAAATATCTCCCCACTTTCAGCTGTAGAAGATATCGTAGTGTGTCTAGAAATGTAAGAGACAGTGGGAGTATGAGGAAGCAGCTCCCAGGAAAGAGAATGGATGAGACACTCAGAACTGTATGTAACATTCATTCACTACTATAGCTGAAATCACAGCAACCATATCACACCTTAAAAACAGGATTATGGAAGGGCTTTGCTCTGATATGATACCATTCACATTGGAATCTTTGTGTGTCTTTGATTCTTACATTTCTTTACAATGCCTACAAGTGTGTGATTCATTAAAGAATTATAATATTGTGGTAGAAAAACCTTAAATAGCATGAATTTTCATTTTGCAGTTTAGGCAGTGCTATCTGTTGTTTTAAGAATTGTGCTCTACAAATGAAAATTCATTTATTTTTCATTCATCAAAAACCTATTAAAATGCTTTTGAGTCCTGAAACAGAAGGAGACATTGATCATTAAATAAGTCTAGAGGGGTTAAATATGAAGTCCCTTTTCCTACAAGGGACTCCTACTAGCATCCCTAGATAACTGATTTAAAGTAAAATTTTAGCTATGGATATTCCATTGCAATGAATATCATGGCTCATTTTTAAAACACTAATTTAATGAAGTATATTTGAAATATGAAATTAGAATTATGGGTTTCTATCACACAGTCACATCTCAGACCCATAATAGTTCCTGTCTGAAAGAATTACAGGGATGCAAATGGAGAAGCGTCTGAGGTAAAGAAGGTCCAGTGATAGTCCCAAAGTGGGATCCAGCTCAAGGGGAGGTCCCAAGACCTGACACCATTACTGAGGCTATGGAAAGCTCACAAAAAAGGATCTGTCATGACTGCTCCAGAAGACCCAACACGCAGATGAAAGAGTCAGATGCAGATATTTGCACCAAACAAATGGACAGAAGCAGCTGACACCTGTTGTTGAATTAAGGAGGGCTGGAAGAAGCTGAGGAGAAGGTTGAAACTGTAGGAGGACTAGCAGGGTCAATTAATCTGGGCCCCTGAGATTTCTCAAACACTGGGACACCAAACAGAGCATACACCGGCTGATATGAGGTACCCAACACACATACAGTAGAGGACTTCCAGGTCTGTGCTCATTCAGAGATGATGCACTTAACCTTCAAGAGATGGAAACCCCCAGTGAGTTTTGAGTTCAGGTGGGGTGGGGGCATCCATGTAGAGATGGGACGGGGTGGGGAGGTGGTGTGGGATATGGAACAGTTGGAGGGTAGATGGGGGATGGAATGTGGAGTATAAAATATAAATTTAAAAAAATGACTACCTACACTTTCTCCTAACATCAAAAGCCCAGATTAAACATTTTATAGGAAAAATTTCTGAATGAAGTGTGACATAGCAACTTGTACATAACCACTCAGCCCTTCAGCATTAACAAAATGTGTTCAAAGTCACTTGTACATATGTGTACTAAGTGAAAATTGATCAGGCTTGTTTTTGATAACTCTGCTATGGCCTTGAACTCCCCCCCCCCCATCCTGTGTATGTGTGTTTGTGTGTTGTGTTTGTGTGTTTGTGTATATGTGTGTATGTGTATATGCACATAAGCACTGAATCTCTCTCAACCTCCCTTCTGCATCCCATCCCACACCAGCTTCTTTCCTTAACACTTGAGTACAGAATATTATTTTTGAGATATTTTGGAGACACAATGAAACAGCTGACCAGATATTACTGAGAATTTTGCTATCATTTCATGCTTGTTACATACCATCAGCAGAATTCTCTGTAAATAGGTCATGTATAGATGAGAATATCATTAGGAATCTCACACTGTGAGAAAGAAGAACCACTGATATGCTTCGTTTTAAATATGACTTTTGAAGAGTTACAGAATTATAACCTTATCTACAGAGGAAGGCATTCCTCTGATAATTACCTGCTTGCTTTTCAGAGATTATCACAAAGATGTAAAATGTATTTATTGACATTTAAAGAGTTATTCTTCTGGCATCATTATTTGCTAATGAGCTTGTTTTGGGAAGTTTGCAAGCTTAGGTGACAGAATGACATTTACTCTTGGGAATAAGGTCACCTATGTTACTAGTTCTACTAGAGAAAATAAAAAGGTCTTTTAAAAGATGAGACAATTAACTACATTTGACCCAAATCTGTTTTAAAATTATATATATATATATATATATACATATATATATATATATTATATAATAATAAAATATTCATAGCTCTTGTAAACTGTTGGTTGGAGTTTCAATAATAATCATGAAATATCAGGATGTGAAGAGCAGAAGAAGCAAATCACCTTTCACCCATGTTCAAGTGTGTTCTTTGGTAGAATTTGAAATGTACCCATAGTCACATGTTCAGAAACAACATATTCTTGCGAGGAAGTGCATAAGGTTCTGTTTTGGGTGAGTCTGTGTCTTCATAAACTTTCTTAATGGTATCTAGACAGCAGTGAGCAGGCATTCTAGAAACTGACGGTATGGTATGATATTTTCAGAAGCCCTGGATACCAAGAAAGAAACTTCAGTATTGGTTATTAAGAAATGAGGAGGTTTGAGAATATTGAAGCAGATATTTGAAATGGTCAAATTTGTTTTGTAATAATGTTAGTTTTGTGTCACCAAACTGAAGGGAATAAAGACATTTAATCACAGTAACAGAGATTTTAGAGTTTCAACTGTGAACATTTCTGCCTGCCAAGTGCATTAGACTCATTACAATCATTGTCAAGTTGATTAAGCTAATTATTATGATACCATATAAGTGGCAATGTAATTACCATATTATGATCTGCTATATGAGAAGGGAAGAAAGCAACATTTTTAGCCTTTTCTCTGGTTATTCTGGGACCTGATCATGGTACAATCATTATGTATGTATAGTCCTGTCAAATGAGCAGCATTTGAAGAGGCAGACAAAAAGAATATCATGTTTTACCAATCCAAAGAACCCAATGCGTTCTCTTATTCTCCCATAATACTTTGAGAAGAGTAGTGCAATCTTCATGTGAAAGAGAGACAACATGAGATTCAGTTATATTTAGGTACCTTAATTTACTTGTGACATTATTAGAAACAATGTATGCCCATAATTATAAAGGACAAAAAATTTTATTTGATCTTGTGATTGTTTTTGTCCAGAGGAAAATAGTGAGTGTCTTTTTTTTTAACTAGAAATACATTTATTTTTCTTTTTGTTAAAGACATATTTTTCTCCCACATATTTTTCCTGATGGATCACCTACTCTATATTCCCCATCTCAGGTTCTTCCTCAACTCCCATTCTTTCTGTATCCATTACCTTTCTGCCTCTTACTAGAAAATAAAGAGGATTCAAATAAATAATAATAAGGTAAGATAAAACAAAAACTAAAACATCAGATTAGGACAAAACAAACAAGCAGAAAGAAAAGTGTTCAAGAAGCAAGAAACAAATATAGATACAGAGACACACTTCCATGTATACTCAGGAATCTCCTACCAATAAAAATCAGAACCCACAATATATGTGCAAACATTTTAAAAGATAAAATAAAACAAAAATAAATAAATAAAATGTTAAAATTAATAAAGCCTGACAGTTCATTATGAAAAAAAGGACCCTTTAAAGATAGACCTAAGCTCATTTTCTTTGGCCATCATTGATGGGCAGGCAGCCTAGTTCTAGCAGTAGGTTCTTTTCAAAGTGAGACGTCCTTGGAGAAAAGTGAATTTTTATTTTAAAGTAGTTATCAATTGGAGATGTCTTCATTCTTTATGAAGCTCTATCTACCGCTTTTATTTTTTATTTCTTGAGAAAGAGTTTACTGCTGGCTTAGAAGTTGCCTCTTAGGCTAAGCTGTCTATCAAGAATGCACCAAACCTGAAAAAGGAAATAGAAGCAGTAAAGGAAACACAATATCAAGCAATATTGGAGATAGATAAACCTAAAAAAAAAAAAAAAAAAAAAAAAAAAAAAAAAAAAAGAACAGGAACTACAGACTCAAGAGTCACCAGAAGAATACAAGAGATGGAAGGGAGAATCTCAGGCATAGAAGATACCATAAAAGAAATTGATACATTAGTCAAAGAAGAATGACAAGCATACAATCTTTCTAACACAAAACATCCTATAAATTTGGAACATTATGAATGGACCAAACCTGAGAATAATAGGAATAGAAAAGTGAGAAGATTCCCACCTCAAAGTCACAGAAAATATCTTCAACAAAATCAGAGAAGAAAATTCCTCTAACTGAAAGAAAGAGATACCCAAAATTTTAGAAGGAACTTAACCAAATAAATTTGTCCAGAAAAGAAAAAACTTCCCACCACATTATAATCAAATCATTAAATATATGAATAAAGAAATGATATTAGAAGCTACTACAAGGGAAAAAGTCAAGTAACAGATAAAGGCAGACCTATTAGAATTACACCAGACTTCTCAATAGAGAAACTAAAAGCCACAGGCCTGGACAACTGTCTTGCAGACCCTAAGAGAATACAGATGTTAACCCAGACTACTGTACTAAGCAAACCTTTCAACAACCATAGAGTGAAACCTAGATATTCTACAATAAAACCAATTTTATACAATTTCTGTCTACTAATCCCGTCCTACAGAGGATGCTAGAAAGAACTTCAACATGTGGAGTGTAACTAAACCCAAGAAAACAGAATAAATTAATAATTTCATGCTAGCCAAACAAAAACAAGGGGTTAGGGTTAATCCCTTGCTTTTCTCCCTCTTTCTCTCTCTTTCTTCTCTCTCTCTCTTCCCCTCTCTGTTTTATACACACACACACACTCCACATACCAACACTACCAACATCAAAATAATAACTAACAATCATTGGTCATTAATATCGCTCAACATCAGTGGACTCAATTTACCAGTAATAAAGACACTGGCTAACAGAATGGATGTGTAAAACAAGATCTGTGATTTTTCTGCATACATAAAACCTACCTTAGCAACAAAGAAAGATACTACTTCAGAGTAAAGGGCTGGAAATAATTTGTTAAGCAAAGGGACCCAAGAAACAAGCTAGAGTAGCCATTTTAATATTGAATAAAATAAATTTTCAATCAAATTTAATCAAAAGAGAAGAAGTTCATACTAATCAAAAAAATCCATCAAGGAAATGTCTCAATTCTGAACATCTATGCTCCAAATGCAAAGGTACCTCCATTCATAACAAAAACATTGCTAAAGCTAAAATCCACATAAATCCACATGGAACCCCACACATTACTTGTGGGAGACGTTATCTCCCCATTCTTACCAGTGCATAGGTCATTGAAACTGAAAATAAACAGAAAAATTAACTAACAGATCTTATGAATCAAATGGGCCTAAAATATAGCTACAGAACATTTCACCCAAACACGAAAGAAAATACATTCTTCTCAGTATCTTTGAATCCTTTCCAAAATGGACCATATATGTGTCAATCACAAATATATGTCAATCATATATGTCAATCACATATATAGTCAATCACAAAGAGAGCCTTAAAAGATTCAAGAAGATTGAAATAATTATAACTAGTACCATGGACTAAAGCTGAACTTTACCAACAGCAGAAAACCTATAGACTTATGAAAATTGAACAACTCTCCACTTAATGACCAGTGGTTCAAAGAAGGAATAAAGAAATCAAAGACTTTCTAGAATTCAATGAAAATGAAGGCACAACATACCTAAACTTAGGGGATACAAAGAAAGTAATGCTAAGGGGAAAATTCATAGCCATAAGCACCTTCATAAAGAAATTGGAAAGATCTCATATTAGTAACTTTAAAGCATATCTACCTAACTACTATAGAACAAAAAAAGAAGCAAATACACAAAGAAAAATAGATATGAAATAATCAAACGTAGCCCTCAAACAAACAATCAAACAGAACAATACAAAGAATAAACAAAACCAAACCCTGGTTCTTTCAGAAAATCAACAAGACAGATAAACCCTTAGTCAAACTACCTAAAAGGCAGGGAGATAGTGTCAAAATTAACACCATCAGAAATGAAAAGGGAGACATAAAAACAGACACTGAAAGATTTTAAAAATCACTAGGTCTTACTTCAAGAGCCTATAATCCCCAAAATTGGAAAATCTAAACAAAATCAATGATTTTCTAAATAGATACCATTTATCACAGTGAAATCAAGATCAGGTAAACTAAAGGCCTGTAGTCCATATAGAAATAGAAGCAATCATTAAAACTCTGCAGCAATAATAACAACAAAAACCAGAATCAAAATAAAACAAACCCCTTGGGGCCACATGGTTTTACAGCAGAACTCTACCAGATTTTCAAAGAAGTGCTAATACCAAGACTCCTCAAACTACTCATAGAAACAGAAGGAACATTGCCAAACTCATTCTATGAGGCCACAGTCACACTGATGATTGAACTACACAAAGTCTCACCAAAGAAAATGTATTTCAGAATACTCTCACCTTATATAGATTGATGTAAACATGCTGAATAAAATACTCATAAACCAAATCAAAGAACACATTAAAAACACCATTCAACATAATCAAGTAGTCTTCATCCCAGAGTTGCATGGGTGGCTTAACATAATAGTGCCCATCAACCAATTCCATAAAAATCAGGAACAAGGCAATTCTGTCCACTCTCTGTGTATCTCTTCAATATGGGACTTGCAATTCTAGCTAGATCAATAAGACAACAAAAGAAAATCCCAAGGGACAAAAATTGGGAAAGAAGTAAAAATATTGCTATTCATAGATGATATAATAGTATACATATGTGACTCCAAATATCCTACCAAAGAAGTCCTATTGCTGATAAACACCTACAGAAAAGTGGTTAGCACAATAGCCACAAATAATATAAAATATATTTGTGTAACTATAAGCAAGCAAGTGAAAGGCATGTAATGACAAGAACTTCATGTCTCTGAAGAAAGAAATTGAGGAAGAAATCAGAATATGGAAAGATCTCCCATTGCTCATTGATCAGTATGATTATCATCATGTAAATGGAAATCTTACCAACAGCAATCTATAGATTCAGTGCAATTCCCATGAAAATTCCAACACAATTCTATACAAACATTGAAAGAGAAATTCTCAATTTCATATGAAAAAAAAAAAAAACCCAAAACCAAAAACAAAAAAACCCAGGGCTACCATAACAAACAATACTAAGCCATAAAAGAACTGCTGGAGGTATCATTATTCCTAATCTCATGCTGTACTGCAAAACAATAGTAATAAAAGTATATGCCATTGATATGGAAACAGACAGGTTGATCAATGTCATTGAATCCAAGACCCAGAAATAAGCCTACATATCTATGAAGACTTGATTTTTAATAAAGAATACAAAATCCTAAAATGGAAAAAGAAAACTTTTTTTAAAAGTGCTGATCTAATTGGATGTCACAACTCAAGACCAAATGGATCAAATACCTCAAAGTAAAATAGGATAAAAATCTAAGAGAAGAAAGAGTGGGGGATAGCCTTGTACAGATAAGCACAGGATACAACTTCCTGAACATAACGCCAGTTACTCAGACACTAAGATCAATAATTGATAAATGGACATCATGAAACTGAAAATCTCCTGTAAAGACTCAAAATACAGGTATAGTATCTACACACTAATAAGTGAATATTAGCCATAAACTACAGGACACTCACACTACAACCCAGACCAAAAGAAGCTAAGGAAAAGGAAAGGCCCAAGTGAGGATGGTTGAGTTTCACTTAGAAGGGGAAATAAAATGTTCAAAGGAGACAGATGGAAAGATGCACTTGGGTGAGAGAAGAGATGACGATGGGAATTGGAAGTTTAGGATCAGGTGTGAGAACAGACAAAGGGTCAGAGGGCCAGGAGGATGAATGGAAATCAATAGCTGGTGGGGTGGAGGACTTAAGGGGTGTCAAGAGGCATTGTTAGGACATGCCAGAGACTTGGGATGGGGGAGGTTCCAGGGAGTTTAGAGAGGTGACTCTAGATGAGATCCCGAGAGTTGGGGGATATGGAACTTCAAATGGCCACTTCCCATAGACAGGCAGGACCCCTAGTGGAAGGGTAAAGACAGCAATCACCTGCCAAACTTTGATCCCAAAATTTGTTCTGTCTACAAGAAATGCAGGAGAAAAGATGGAGAAGAGATTTTGTTGGGCTTAGTAATAACTGGCCCAGCTTTAGACTCATCCCAAAGGTAAGCACTTATCCCTAACACTATTAATGATACTGTTATGCTTGAAGACAGGAGCATAACTGTTCTTTGAGAGGTTCCATCCTGCAGCTGGCTGAAACAGATGCAGAGCCCCTCAGCTGAACATTGTCTAGAGCTCAGGGAGTCTTATGGAAGAGATGGGGGAAGGATTGAGGGCTGCAGAGGGAATATCCAGAGGAGCTCCACAGGATAGCCAACAGAGTCAACTAACCTGGACACTTAGGGCTTTTACAGACTGAGCCACTATCCCATTGCTGAAGACAATATACTTTGTATACAGGACTTGGAGGATTTAACCTAGAACTGACCTTAAACCTTCCTCCCCGAGGACTAGCTTTCATTGTATTAGAAGATTCTAAACAAATTGCCAAGTGAGAAATGTAATTAGTTGACCTACCCAGCATTATTGACTATGAACCCTAAAATGACTGGCATATTAAGATATTTATACAACCGAACAATGGCGATTATATTCTAGAGATAATCTGTGGCTACCTATTTGGAAATTAGGACCTCGTAATAGGACATAATTCATGATTATGCCACAAACCTTTTCCTTTACATGTGGCTGATAAGGCAGTGGACCATAGAGAAGAACCTATTACTGGTACATTGTCAAAACAGTACAAATTTCAACTGCATCATAAATACTCATCATAACTACAGATGAGTTTCATTAACACAGCTTCCTTTTTCAACACACAGTGGCCATTACAGGAATCTGCAACCATTCAAAATTCAGAGAACAATTGATTATGGAATGACAAGTCCAAACTGATACATCTACAACACAGACCCTGCCCAGAATGGAAAGAGAGCAAAGCCAGAAGTTCAGGATATCTACTTCGAAATACTGTGTTATATATATGACAAGAAATCTGTGCTGATGAAATCTCAACAATATGATCACCTAAATAAAGCCTGAAATGTTTTAAAAGCAGTTGACATATCAGAGTCAATGGTGAAAACCTCACAAGACTGATATGTAAATGAAAGCTGCAGGCCACTAATGACAGATAAAAGTGCAAAATAAGTCTCCTAGGAAGAGACTTGATAGGTTATCTAGTTTCAAGTGGTCATTCCTAAACAGATATCCATTTAACTAACAGTAAACTGATGCATAAGGGTGTGTGTGTGTGTGTGTGTGTCTGTATGTACGTGTTTGTGTATACATGTTTGTGTATGTGTGTATTAAAGAATAAGAGGCCACATATTTGAGGTGGTGTACAGGAAGAGTTGTAAGGCAGACAGGAAGAGGAAAAGTTGAATATAGTATTTTTTAAAACAAAAGAAGGCATACTGATCTTGCATATAACTCCAATTCAGTTCTCAATACCCAACTCATGCCAGGTTTTGTGAAATTGCCTGTAACTCCAGCTTAGGGAATGCAATCGTTTCTTCTATGCTCCAGTGACAACTCCTGTGGCAACTACACACAAATGTGCATCTATATGCACACACATCTAACACTTTTTCCTTTTTAATCTTCAAAATAAAGATTCAGGGGCAATCAGCTGTCTCATTTGCCTTCTTTCCTGCTGGAGAGTGCAGGAGACCCTGCTGGGATTAGATGTGAGGGTGGTGGAGCCTGTGTTCTCACACTGCAGGGCTCCTTCTCACCTGGGCTAATTATTTCTCTGTATTTTCTTCTGAAAGAGAATTGTTGACAGGTAGAAATCATAGTACAATCATACATCCTAGTTTAGATGAGCAGAAGAGAGGGGAATGTTGAATAAACCTGAGCTAAGATCCTTCTGATTCTCAAGCAACTAGAATAAGACCAGCAACTAGTGAGTAGAATCAGCAAACAGTGACCTGCTCTAAATCAAAGCCAGGCTGATACAGGACCCAGGGAGGGGTCAAGAGGATATGTCTACAAGAGCAACTGAAAATATGAGCCAGTCTTAAGAACCCACAGCACCATTATCAGTAATTCAGGGCTCTTCCTCAGAAAATAGGAAATAGTTCTACCTGAAGACTCAGCTTTACTCATCCTAGGCATATACCCAAAAGATGCTCCACTATATCATAAGGACATGTGCTCCCCTCTGATCATAGCAGCCTTATCTGTAATAGCATGAATCTAGAAACAACCCAGATGTCCCTCAACTAAATAATGGGTATAGAAAATACAATTCATTTACAAAATGGAATATTATCAGCTATTAAAAACGAGGACATCATAAATTCTACTGACAAATTGACAGAACTAGAAAATATCATCCTGGGTGAGGTAACCCAGACCCAAAAGGATATGCATGTTTTATACTCAACTGATAAATGGATATTCGCCAAAATGTACAGAATACCCATGAATAAACCCACAGACTGTTAGAAGTTTTTCAAGATGGAAGGAGCAAAGGAGGATGCTTCAATCCCATCTGTAAGGGTAAGTAAAATAATCACGGGAGGCATAGAAGGTAGAAAGGAGTGGGAGGAGAAAGGGGGGAAAGGAACAGGTATTGTGGAAGAAACAGAGGAGAAGCCCAGAGGTCCAAGCCAATGAATGTAAATATGCAGCTTCTGGGGGTGGGTGGTAGGGCTACCCTCTAGAAAGTTTTAGAGACCTGGGAAGTGAGAATTCCAGGACACAATGGGGTGACCTAAGGTGAAATGTCCATCAGTGGGAAGACAGAACCTGAAGAGAGCATGTCCAGTAGATAGACAGGGCCCCCAGTGGAGGGATAGGGTCACCAAGCCACCTTCAAAATTTCTGAACTAGATTTGTTCCTGTCTAAAAGAAACATAGGGACAAAAATGGAGCAGAGACTAAAGGAAAGGCTTCCCAGTGAATGACCCAACTTGGGATCCATCCTATGGGCAGATACCAAATCCTAACACTATTACTAATGCTATTTTGTGCTTGAAGACAGGAGCCTAACATGGCTGTCCTCTGGGAGACTCTACCAGCATCTGATTGAGGCAAATACAGATACTTACAGGCAACCACAGAACTGAATTTGGGGACCCCTATGGAAAAGTTAGAGGAAGGACTGAAGGAGCTGAAAGGGTTGGCAACCCCATAGGAAAACCAACTGTGTCAACTAACCCAGAGCCCTGGGAGCCCTGGGAGAGACAAAGCCACCAACCAAAATGCATACACAGGCTGGTCTGAGGCCCCATGCACATATGTAGCAGAGGGCTGCCTTGTCTGGCCTCAGCTGAATAGGATGTGCCTAATCCTGTAAAGATTTGATGCCTTAGGGAAGAGGATGCTCAGGAGTGGTCAACCTCCCAGAAGCAAAGAAGTCAAGGAATGGGATGAAAACTCTGGGCAGGAGCACCAAGAGGGGGGCAATATTTGGAATATAAATAAATAAAATAAGTAATAATAAAAAAAACTACATTAAAAAACTCTCCTCATTCCTAGTAAATATAACCCAGTGTTATTAACATTTGGATAGGAAAAAAAAACTAACAAAAGAATAACTTTGACCATACTATCATGATTTTTAAAAACTATTTTCATATTTGTATTCTTTATTATTCTATTTGTGTTAGAAAGAGATCATGAGACATAAAAAATATGTTTTAGACCAACATAAAAATCTAATCCTACAACTCTTTGAAAATGGCTGCTTTGGAGTTGTAGGTTGCAAGTCAATGTTATATATTATATATTTACTAGTGAAAGTTCATGAAGCTGGATTAAGGGATTTCAGTAAGAGAAAATATAAATGAACCAAAAACTTAAATCAGACAGCGAGCTATGCTTGCTTCTAACATATCAGGTGCAATAAAGTCAGCAAACCAAAACCTGATTTAAAAAGAAAAGGTGATAGTTGTTAAGTCATTTATTAAATTATTTTACCAAATGGAGGTCAAACTACTTGGTCATGATTTTACAGAATTAAGGTTAGCATTACATGACCAGACCCTGTAAAATAATTTGTAATAATGTCCCTGAAACACTTGTAAAATTAAAAAAAAAAAGTAACCCTTACCTGATTTTATTGTCAGTTACAAATTAGATTGTGCCTCCTACACACCACCTCCTAATATCAGAAAATCTTATTTACTTTAATATAAATTATAACTTTAATCCCAAAGTTCCAATTTATGGTAGCAAGACAATTTGGTTGCTTTTTGAACTTTTGAAAAATGTGTGGAAACGCTGCAAGTTATTCAGCAGCTGCTATGGTAGGTGATGTAGCTACGCACATACTGACCTCACTGTCCATCATTCCCACCATCACAAGTTGTGCAGAACTTGTAGGTTTGTCTCATTACAGAGTCTCATATGATGGGGCTCAGGAACTAGGACTCTTCCTCATCTCCATTACAGGTCAGATTGGGGCCATGATTATGGGATGAAGAGAAATAAAATTGGCATTAAAACGTAGCAGAAGATGGCCAAGTCAGCCATCACTGAGAAGAGAGGCCCCTTGGTATTGAAAACTTTATATGCCCCAGTACAGGGGAATGCCAGGGCCAAGAAGCTGGAATGGGTGGGTAGGGGAGGAGGGCAAGGGGAGAATATAGGGAACTTTTGGGAAAGCATTTGAAATGTATATAAAGAAAATATCTAATAAATAAATAAATAAATAAATAAATAAATAAATAAAATAAACTTAAAAATGTTTCATATCTTCAAAAATATGTCATCAACTTTAGAGAGTAAAGCTGAGTGAATGGCTCTAGGTTATATGAAAGTAGGCATTGCTGTCACTGACCAAAGTCAGTCTGTACACATCCTTATACTAAGTGAAGTGCACCTTATGACAGTACTAGGAGATGACACCAAAAAAGTATCACCAACATGTCTACTTAAGCAGGAATAAACAGGGACAGCAACAGTGAGGGTGAATGACTGGGGAATGCTCACAGTGCCTTACCCATACATAAAAATACCACAGGCTTCTGAAGAACGTAGAGTGGGAGAAATAGTCTCTCCAGGGACAATTTCACCAAGTTGATGTGCAAACCTACATACAAGTAATATCATACAAACTGACCCAGTTATTTGTAGAAATGCATGTGCTTATATATAGACTTTTAAGCTTATAACTGCAATAAATGCAAAAAGAGTCTGTGAATAACCGTGATAGTAAGGAGGAGTATGGGGGTGACAGGGGAAGGAAAGGGAAAGTAGAAATGATAAAGCTGAATTATAATTTCAAGAATAAAAGAAAAATACCTCACAGAAGTATCTATGTTATACTTTTCCATGGATGAATACATCTAGAAGGGCAAACTGGGACAGAGCATAGTCACACACCTTTTCTATATCTAAACACACAAACACACACACACACACACACACACACACACACACACACACACACACCGCAGATGCACAGAGAGCATTAGATAATAGTTAATTTAAGGAAACACAAATATATCATATTTGTTTATTTATTATTCCTTATTCACTTTATATCCTGCTCTCTTCCCTGCTCCCTGTTCCCCCTTCCCACAATCCCTCCACTTGCCTCCCTCCCTTTCTCTTCTGAGCGGGTGACATGATCGAACCCCTGGGTATGTCCCTACCCAGGCACAACAAGTCTCTGCAAGGCTAGGTGCATCATTTCCTATTGAGGCCAGACAAGGCAGCTCAGCTAGAAGAATATATCCTATGTACAGGCAACAGCTTTGGGGATAACCTGGGCCCAACTACAGTTGTTCGGGATCCACATGAAGGCCAAGCTGCATATCTGCTGCATAAGTGTTAGCAGGCCTAGGTACAGCCTGTGTATGACTTTGGTTGATGCTTCAGTCTCTAAAAGCCCTGTCCAGGTTAGTTTAATTTGTTGGTCTTTCTGTGGCATTCCTATCCCCTCAGGGGCCCTCAAGCCTTCCTCCTATTCTTCCATTAAGAGTAACAGGCTCCACCCACTGTTTGCCTGTGGGTGTCAGCATCTGTCTGAATCAGCTGCTGGGTGGAGCCTCTCAGAGGATAGACATGCTAGACTTTCTCTGCATGCATATCAGTGTATCAATAATAGTATCAGGGATTGGTGTTTGCTCATGGGATTGGTGTCAAGTTGGGCTATTTCTTGGTTATAAATATAATTTTTAGTTGTCTAATTATTGACAGAGAGCAGTTTGAAATTGTAAAATAGCACATCATATTTTTGCTATGATTGCTGATGGAGAACTCTCTTTGATTATATCATTTCACCTGTCTAAATTCTCATGAACATAATAAGGATATGAAGGTATGAGCTTACAGAAAGATTCTAGGTTTAGAGTAAAATTCTTTATTGTTTACCTAAAATACCATTTAAAATAAAAAAACTCAGGTCATAAAAGGTCTCTAGTTCTCCCATTACACCTAAAATTCTGTTACTGTCACACCTTTATTGGCTGGACTACATCGGATGACTAAGGTTGTAAGCATCACATACATTGCAAGAAAGTTCTCTGAATTTAAAGAATTTTAATTAGAAACATTTTAGCTGACATGTGTGCTTCTTAGACATGATATTTGAAATGTTTTTACTAAAATTTCAATAATATACAATCTCATAGTCTATTTATTTCAGGAAAAAAGGTAGAAACTGTTCTAAATATCTGAAGGAAGAATAGATATTTCATATAGAACATAAAAATATCAATTTTAAAATAAATCATTCTCTAACACTTAAACTCAATCTTGCATTTGAAATAATTTCATTTGACTTGATAATTACTTAAAATAATTTTCAGCTCCATTTCAGGATTGTGAAAGAGGTGGGTCATGTAATGCCATAAAGTGCTATAAAACTTTAGAAAGGTTTACATTTAATAATAAAAACATGCTTCAGAATATATCAGCAATTTCTGAATAATGTTTACATTAAGTAGACAGCTGCTATATCATAAGGACAATTGTATTTTTCAGCATAAAATTTTGTGATGTTTTATTTTCAAACATGCTTTCTCATACCTCTATGGTCATGATAACAAGAACTGTATACACAGAGTAAATACCAGATATTTGTCACTACATGATTCAAAACATTCTCATTAAAAAAGAAGAGAAGCTTTGTAGCATTGCTCTTAAATTTTTATTAGTCTTAATTACAGATTATTCTCTTTTATATTATGCATTAAAATACAATACAAGCTACTATTTCTAAATGATATTAAACAAGACCATGTTTATTTTTCTGATCAAATCTTACATCACTTAGTAATACACATTCCCTCCGGTTACAGATCATCATTTTCTGATGAATAGTAAGTGAGTAAATCAGAGAGAGGGGAAGCACTGTCTTTGAGCTAATGGAATAAAACTATTTTATCTCCCTTACCTCATTACTTATCATGAAAGCAAACATACAACAGGTTTTAGTAATTAGATTCTGGATGAAGAGATTTATATGACACAAAACATTATGTAACTAATAGTCTTTGTTAAAAGACTTTACTTCAGCCAGGTGGTGGTGGCTCACACCTTTAATCCCAGCACTTGGGAGGCAGAAGCAGGAAGATTTCTGAGTTTGAGGCCAGCCTGGTCTACAGAGTGAGTTTCAGGACAGCCAGGGCTATCCAGAGAAACCCTGTCTCGAAAAAAAAAAAAAAAAAAAAAAAAAAAAAGATTTTACTTCTTTGGTTTATCATGAACATAGGATGAGCATAATATCTAAAAGAATGTCTATGATTGGATTATAAAAGACCATTTCCAAATCCCTTCTGGTCAGCACCAGCACCGGATCACCGAGGGCATGGAGTTGGCAGACACCCCCAAGGTCCCTAGAGGACTCTCCATGAAATCTTAGGACCACCAGTGAGTGGAACACAACTTCTGTTCCATTCCAATCACGCGGGACCTGAGACAGCATTAGGGAAGCAGAAAACCCAGCCTAACCAGGGTCACAAGTCCCTTCTGGTCAGCACTAGCACATGGTCACCTTGGGTGCAGAGTCATCGGACATCCCTAAGGTCCCTAGAGGACAGCTTCTGAGGCAGATTCCATTTCTGGCTCAAGACATCCAGGCACCTTCCCTGCCAGAGGAGAGGTGTCTGCCCTGCCCAGGAGGTCTTTGCCAGAGGACCTGGGGAGCCATCTTGGTTCCCAGATCCCTCTGAGACTAATCTGCGCAGGTGAGAGTGTGGACGACAGAAGCTAACAGCTTCTGGGACAGGCCCTGTTTTGGGCCGTCATCTTCTGCCAGAAGGCAGGTCTGAACACGAGATATCTGTGAACCTTCCCTGCAAGAGGAGAGCTTGCCTGCAGAGAGTGCTCTAACCATTGAAACTCAGGAGAGATCTAGTGTCCCAGGTCTGCTGATAGACGCTAACAGAATTACAAGGGGAACAAGCTCTAACCAGAGACAACTATGACAACTAACTCCAGAGATTACCAGATGACAAAAGGCAAATGTAAGAATCTTACTAACAGAAACCAAGACCACTCACCATCATCAGAATGCAGCACTCCCACCTCAGCCAGTCCTGGGTACCCAAACACACCCGAAAAGCTAGAACCGGATTTAAAAGTATATCTCATGATGATGGTGGAGGACATCAAAAAGGACATTAATAACTCACTTAAAGACATACAGGAGAACACTGCTAAAGAGTTACAAGTCCTTAAAGAAAAACAGGAAAACACAACCAAACAGGTGGAAGTCCTTAAAGAAAAAGAGGAAAACACATCCAAACAGGTGATGGAAATGAACAAAACCATAATAGACCTAAAAAGGGAAGTAGACACAATAAAGAAAACCCAAAGTGAGGCAACACTGGAGATAGAAAGCCTAGGAAATAATCTGGAACCATAGATTCGAGCATCAGCAACAGAATACAAGAGATGGAAGAGAGAATCTCAGGTGCACAAGATTCCATAGGGAACATCTGCACAACAATCAAAGAAAATGAAAAATGCAAAAAGATCCTAACTCAAAACATCCAGGAAATCGAGGACACAATGAGAAGACCAAACCTATGGATAATAGGAGTAGATGAGAATTTAGATTTTAAACTTAAAGGGCCAGCAAATATCTTCAACAAAATTATAGAAGAAAACTTCCCAAACCTAAAGAAGGAAATACCCATGAAAATACAAGAAGCCTACAGAACTTCAAATAGACTGGACCAGAAAAGAAATTTATCCCGACACATAATAATCAGAACAACAAATGCACTAAATAAATATAGAATATTAAAAGCAGTAAGGGAAAAGGGTCAAGTAACATATAAAGGCAGGCCTATCAGAATTACACCAGACATTTCACCAGAGACTATGAAAGCCAGAAGATCCTGTACAGATGTTATACAGACACTAAGAGAACACAAATGCCAGCCCAGGCTACGATACCCAGCCAAACTTGCAATTACCATAAATGGAGAAACCAAAGTATTCCACGACAAAACCAAATTCACACATTATCTTTCCACCCTTCAAAGGTAATAAGAGAAAAACAAAACAAACCAAAAAAAAAAATACAAGGACAGAAAACATGCCCTAGAAAAGGCAAGAAAGTAATCCATCAACAAACCTAAAAGAAGACAGCCACAAGAACAGAATGCCAACTTTAACAACAAAAATTATAGGAAGGAACAATTACTTTTCCTTAATATCTCTTAATATCAATGGACTCAATTCCCCCAATAAAAAGACATAGACTAACAGACTGGCTACACAAACAAGACCCAACATTTTGCTGCTCATAGGAAACCCATCACAGGGAAAAAGAATGAAAGGCTGGAAAACAATTTTCCAAGCAAATGGTCTTAAGAAACAAGCGGGAGTAGACATTCTAATATCTAATAAAATTGATTTCCAACCCAAAGTTATGAAAAAAGACAAGGAGGGACACTTCATACTCATCTATGGTAAGATCTTCCAAGAGGAACTCTCACTTCTGAACACCTATGCTCCCAATGCAATGGCAGCAGCATTCATTAAAAAAAAAAAAAAAAAAAAAAAACTTTAGTAAAGCTCAAAGCACACATTGCACCTCACATAATAATAGTGGTAGACTTCAACACATCATTTTCATCAATGGACAGATCATGGAAACAGAAACTAAACAGGGACACAGTGAAACTAACAGAAACAAAGAAACAAATGGACTTAACAGAGATCTACAGAACATTTTATCCTAAAACAAAACCAACCTTCTTAGCACCTAATGGTACCTTCTCTAAAATTTATCATATGATTGGTCACAAAATAGGCCTCAACAGATACAAAAATATTGAAACTGTCCCATGCATCCTAACAGATCACCATGGACTAAGGCTAATCTTCAATAAGAACATAAGCAATACAAAGCCAACATTAATGTGGAAACTGAACAACACTCTTCTCAATGAGAACTTGGTGAAGAAAGGAATAAAGAAAGAAAATAAAGACTTTTTAGAGTTTAATGAAAATGAAGCCACAACATACACAAACTTTTGGAACACAGTGAAAGCATTTCTAAGAGGAAAACTCATAGATCTGAGTGCCTCCAAAAAGAAACTAGAGAGAGCACACACTAGAAGCTTGACAACACAACAAAAAGCTCTAGAAGAAAAAGAAGCAAATTCACCCAAGAGGAGTAGATGGCGGGAAATAATCAAACTTAGGGGCGAAATCAACCAAGTGGAAACAAGAAGAACTATTCTAAGAACCAAAAGAGGAGCTGGTTCTTTGAGAAAATCAACAAGATAGATAAACCCTTAGCCAGACTCACTAGAGGGCACAGGGACAGCATCCTAATTAAAAGAATCAGAAATGAAAAGGGAGACATAACAACAGATCCTGAAGAACTCCAAAACACCATCATATCCTTCTACAAAAGGCTATACTCAACAAAACTGGAAAACCTGGATGAAATGGATAAATTTCTAGACAGATACCAGGTACCAAAGTTAAATCAGGATCAGGTTAATGATCTAAACAGTCTTATATCCCCTAAAGAAATAGAAGCAGTCATTAATAGTCTGCCAACCAAAACAACCCATGACCAGATAGATTTAGTGCAGAGTTCTATCAGACCTTCAAAGAATATCTAATTACAGTTCTTCACATGCTATTCCACAAAATAGAAGCAGAAGGTTCTCTACCCAATTCATTCTATGAAGCCACAATTACTCTGATACCTAAAGCACAGAAAGACCCAACAAAGATAGAAAACTTCAGACAAATTTTCCTTATGAATATCGATGCAAAAATACTCAATAATATTCTCAATAACTGAATCCAAGAACACATCAAAACAATCATCCATCCTGACCAAGTAGGTTTCATTCCAGGGATGCAGGGATGGTTTAATATACGGAAATCCATCAACGTAATCCACTGTATAAACAAACTCAAAGACAAAAACCACATGATCTTCTATTTAGATGCTGAGAAAGCATTTGCCAAAATCCAACACCCATTCATGATAAAAGTCTTGGAAAGATCAGGAATTCAAGGCCCATACCTAAACATGATAAATGCAATCTACAGCAAACCAGTAGCCAACATCAATGTAAATGGTGAGAAGGTGGAAGCAATCCCACTAAAATCAGGGACTAGACAAGGCTGCCCACTTTCTCCATACCTATTCAACATAGTATTGGAAGTCCTAGCCAGAGCAATTCAACAACAAAAAGAGATCAAGCGGATATAAATTGGAAAGGAAGAAGTCAAAATATCACTTTTTGCAGATGATATGATAGCATATATAAGTGACCCTAAAAATTCCACCAGAGAACTCCTAAACCCGATAAACTGTTTCAGTGAAGTAGCTGGATATAAAATTAACTCAAACAAGTCAATGGCCTTTCTCTACAAAAAGAATAAACAGGCTAAGAAAGAAATTAGGGAAACAACACCCTTCACAATAGTCACAAATAAAATAAAATACCTTGGTGTGACTCTAACTAAGGAAGTGAAATATCTGTATGATAAGAACTTCAAATCTCTGAAGAAAAAATTTAAAGAAGATCTCAGAAGATGGAAAGATCTCCCATGCTCAAGGATTGTCAGGATCGATATAGTAAAAATGGCTATCTTGCCAAAACCAATCTACAGATTCAATGCAATCCCCATCAAAATTCCAAATAAATTCTTCAACGAATTAGAAAGGGCAATCTGCAAATTCATTTAGAGTAACAAAAAACCTAGGATAGCAAAAACTCTTTTCAATGTTAAAAAAAACTCTGGTGGAATCACCATGCCTGACCTAAAGCTGTACTACAAAGTAATTTCGATTAAAAACTGCATGGTAATGGTATAGCAACAGACAAGTAAACCAATGGAATAGAATTGAAGACCCAGAAATGAACCCACACACTTATGGTCACTTGATCTTTCACAAGGGACCTAAAACCTTCCAGTGGAAAGACAGCATTTTCAACAAATGGTACTTGCACAACTGGCAGTTATCATGTAGAAGAATGCAAATTGATCCATTTCTATCTCCTTGTCCTAAGGTCAAATCTAAGTGGATCAAGGAACTCCACATAAAACCAGAGACACTGAAACTTATAGAGGAGAAAGTGGGGAAATGCCTAGGATATGTGGGAACAGGTGAAAAATTCCTGAATAGAACAGGCTAGTGCTGTAAGATCTAGAATGGACAAATGGGACCTCATAAAATTGCAAAGCTTCTTTTTTTTTCCATTTTTATTAAGTATTTAGCTCATTTACATTTCCAATGCTATACCAAAAGTCCCCCATACCCACCCACACCCACTCCCCCTTTTTGGCCCTGGCATTCCCCTGTACTGGGGCATATAATGTTTGCGTGTCCAATGGGCCTCTCTTTCCAGTGATGGCCGACTAGGCCATCTTTTGATACATATGCAGTTAGAGTCAAGAGCTGCGGGGTACTGGTTAGTTCATAATGTTGTTCCACCTATAGGGTTGCAGATCCCTTTAGCTCCTTGGGTTCATTCTCTAGCTCCTCCATTGGGAGCCCTGTGATCCATCCATTAGCTGACTGTGAGCATCCACTTCTGTGTTTGCTAGGCCCCGGCATAGTCTCACAAGAGACAGCTACATCTGGTTCCTTTCGATAAAATCTTGCTAGTGTGTGCAATGGTGTCAGCGTTTGGAAGCTGATTATGGGGTGGATCCCTGAATATGGCAGTCTCTACATGGTCCATCATTTCGTCTCAGCTCCATACTTTGTCTCTGTAACTCCTTCCATGGGTGTTTTGTTCCCACTTCTAAGGAGGGCGATAGTGTCCACACTTCAGTCTTCATTTTTCTTGAGTTTCATGTGTTTAGCAAATTGTATCTTATATCTTGGGTATCCTAGGTTTAGGCAAAAGACACAATCAATAAGACAAAAAGGCCACCAACAGATTGGGAAAGAATCTTTACCTATCCAAAATCAGATAGGGGACCTATATCCAATATATATATATATATATATATATATATATATATATAGAACTATCCAATATATATAAAGAAAATCCAATATATATATATATATATATATATACATATATATATATATATATATATATATACATATATATAAAGAACTCGATGAAGGTGTACTTCAGATAATCAAATAATCCCATTAAAAATGGGGCTCAGAGCTCAACAAAGAATTCTTACCTGAGGAATACTGAATGGCTGAGAAGCACCTGAAAACAATGTTCAACATCCTTAATCATCAGGAAAATGCAAAGCAAAACAAACCTGAGATTCCATCTCACACCAGTCAGAATGGCTAAGATCAAAAATTCAGGTGACAGCAGATGCTAGCAAGGATGTGGAGAAAGAGGAACATTCCTCCATTGTTGGTGGGATTGCAAGTTTGTACAACCACTCTGGAAATCAGTCTGGCGGTTCCTCAGAAAATTGGACATAGTACTACTGGAGGATCCCTTAATACCTCTCCTGGGCATATATCTAGAAGATGTTAAGAAGGACACATGCTCCACTATGTTCATAGCAGCCTTATTTATAGTAGACAGAAGCTGAAAAGAACCCAGATGTCCCTTAACAGAGGAACAGATACAGAAAATGTGGTACATTTACAGAATGGAATACTACTCAGCTATTAAAAACAATGAATTTATGAAATTCTTAGGCAAATGGATGGATCTGGAGGGCATCATCCTGAGTGAGATAACCCTATCACAAAAGAACTCAAATGATATGTATTCACTGATAAGTGGTTATTAGCCCAGAAACTTAGAATACCCAAGATACAAGATACAAGTTGCAAAACACATGAAACTCAAGAAGAACGAGGACCAAAGTGTGGACATTTTGCCCATTCTTAGAAATGGGAACAAAACATGGAAGGAGTTACAGAGACATCGTTTGGAGCTGACAGGTAAGGATGGACCATCTAGAGACTGCCATACCTGGGGATCTATCCCATAATCAGCCTCCAAACGCTGATACCATTGCATACACTAGCAAGTATTTGCTGAAAAGACCCAGATATAGCTGTCTCTTTTGATGCTATGCCAAGGCTTAGCAAACACAGAAGTGGATGCTCACAGTCAGCTATTGGATGGATCACAGGGTTCACAGTGGAGGAGCTAGAGAAAGTACCCAAGGAGCTAAAGGGATCAGCAACCCTATAGGTGGAACAACATTATGACCTAACCAGTACCCCCGGAGCTTGTGTCTCTAGCTGCATATGTTTCAGAAGATGGCCTAGTTGGCCATCAGTGGAAAGAGAGGCCCATTGGTCTTGCAAACTTTATATGCCCCAGTACAGGGGAACTCTAGGGTCAAGAAGTGGGAGTGGGTGGATAGGGGAGTCTGGGGGAGGGTATGGGAGACTTTTGGGATAGCATTGGAAATGTAAATGAAGAAAATACCTAATTAAAAAAAAGATGTAAAAAAAAAAAGACCATTTCCTCTCTATGTCCCCTTGACATTCTTTGCCATCACTGATCATTTTTCTTTAACTTTAATAGACAGTTCCATTTTGTACACTTATAACCACCTTATAATTCGCTGTATTCAAATGTGTCCTATTGTCACCCCTGAAATATTCTTCATGCAGTGTCTACTTTTATTCAATAAGTATTACTTTAATAGTATATTTTATATTTTGACTACTACAGTTTATATTTTGCCTATACAGTCATTGGTTACTTATTTCAATAAATAGTTAAATTAAGGAAAATCAGGAATTTTCCTTTCTTATGAAATTTGATATACATTTTAAATTTTGTAATGTTCCCTATTTGTTGTTGTTATTTTATATTCCTACTTTTAAATTTTCCTGAATGTGAAATATTTAGAATATATATTTTCTAAAAGCTTAAAAGACCTCGAAGAGCTGGGAAGTTGGCTCAGTGCGTGGAGTTAATTATGTGCATGCATGAGAACCTGAGTTATTGTTTCCACCATGCACATAATGCCAGCCATGGGGGAGTATGGAGGAGGAAGCTGAGGTGACCCCTGCTCTGGAGAGGCAGAGACAAAGGAAACGTGGTGAATGTCCAATGTAGTTAATTGATAAATTCCATGTTCTCTCTCAAAACATTTTGTAAACATTTTAGTTATAAAAGAAGATACTCTGATACCATTTTTAAAAAGTAATCTACGGAAAAAAATTGTGTCTGACACATTAGCACACAATAATGGAAGTAAGATAAGAAGAAAGGAAAGTGGAGAGGAAAGGGAAGGAAATAGTGGAAGGAAGGAAGGAAGGAAGGAAGAAAGGAAGGAAGAAAGGAAGGAAGGAAGGGAGGAGAGAAGGAAGGAAGGAAAGGAAGGGAGGGAGGAAGAAAGAAAGGAAGCATAAACTTGAAAATGTAATATCTGTGTTTGTTTTAGTTAAAATTTTAACTTCTAGACTACCCTATCATTAGACATTTTAAAAATAATTATAAAGCTATGTTCTTTATAACTGAAAGTTTAATTTTTTAATCCTGAATCTTATCCCTCCTGTCTTTTGTCCCTCCTGGCTCTGCCATGTGGAAAAAGACAAACAGAAGATTTTGAGAACTGTATGTCAGAAAGTATTTTCACCATAACTGATTTGATAGAAAGCTGAAATGCATTAGACTACTAAAGTAGCAATGCCTAGTTTTCAGAAAACTGAAAGTATCTTCTTACTCTCTCTCATAAGTTCAGCTTCCTTCACTCCAATTTAATTCTTTTCATTTTCACTTTTATATTATCAACTTGCTCTGTCATCTTTATACACAATAATAGAATCACAAAGGCTAATACAGATCATAGAAATGAAAACCTTTCACAATGCTAAACAGGCACAGTCTATATTAACATTGACCATTCAGTACTGATCCCTTTGCAGTATTTTTTTTTTCTGGCAAAGCCTCTTTCTACTTGTAACTTATCAATATTTTTATACTGCCACATTGTCATAATTGGTGTCTCAGTTTTATCAATCAGCATCTTACACACTTTTCCTGCTACTTTCTATTCCCCTTTCCCATGTACTTCCTCAGAATTTTCCTAAATAACTTTCTCTGTGTGCATCTCTGTGTGTCAGTGTCACTGAACATGACCAGGTGAATGTAATTCCAGGTTTCCTTTAAAAAACAATTTTTAATTTGTCCATAACTGGGATATCTTTTCTGGATCTTCAAATTCTCTATAGAAAATGTTATCTACTGGTTTTCAAAGATGAATAGATGTTCAGAAACTATGGTAGAAAATGCTTTATTCAGTTTTTCTGGTTTCTCAACCTGAAATGCAGACTTTGAAACAAAACACTTTCAAGAAACTTTGTTTTGGTTTGGTTTGTATACTTTTTAAATTTAAAGAATTTAAAAAAAAAGATTTATTTATTTATTTTTATGTATAAGTACAATTATTAACTGTCTTCAGACACACCAGAAGAGGGCATCAGATCCCATTACAGGTGGTTGTGAGCCACCATGCAGTTGCTGGGAATTGAACTCAGGACCTCTGGAAGAGCAGTCCATGCTCTTAACCGCTGAGCCATCTCTCCAGCCCCAGACATTTTTTTACGATGTTTTCTCATTATGATTTTCCCTACACCAGATCATCCCAACATCCCCATCTACCTAAATCCACACTCTGTTCTCTCTCTTATTAAAAAAAAATAACCACAGACATCTAAAAGCAGCATAAAATATTGTAAGATAAAATAAAAACAAACAAATCCTAATAGGACAAACAGATAAATAAACAGAAAAAAAAAGAGCCAAAGAAGAACACATGTGCACATAGAGACACATGCATTTCTGGACACACACATCCTATTAAAATCAGAAAGTGTGGATACATAGGTTAACATAACTACAGGGCAAAAGTTGACCAAGACAAGGCAACATGAAACAAAGACCAAAACAGAACAAACAAACACAAAATCCTACAAAAAAGTCAATGTGCTCAGTTTGTTTGGGCCATCTACTGCTGACTCTGAGACCTGGCCTTATATGTAGTTGCTATCCAAGTAATACTCTTTTGGAGAAAACTCATTTTTTCTTTGCAAGCAGTTATCACTTAGAGATAGCTTCTGGGTAAAATATGGTAAGAAATGTCCTGTGTCCATTTCTTTGCTCAACTCTGGAACCTGAGCAGGCTTAGTGTTTCCCAGGCTCTGTGCATAGTGTCACAGACCCTGTGAGAGGAACTTCTCTTCTATCTTTTACTCTGAATGTTGTTCTTGTGCGCCATGTCTGTGCCTTCCTTAAAATTCATTGTGCCTCACATGGATAGACTGTGAAGTCTTCTTTCCTCCACAGGTCATATTAATTGCCAGTTGTTCTATTAGGTTTCCTCTCTTCACAGATGGCAGTAACATTTCTCCTCATTTTCCATGAGACTATTAAATAAATGAATATGTTACTTAATTAGAACTCCTCTCAAACAAAAGTGGTGGATTTATCTTTGATAATAAGAAGGGAATTGGGAAGAAGACTATTGTACCATTTGTGTACAGTGAATATGAAAAGATTCTACCAGAAAGAACAGGGTATTTCAGTCATATGGGCTTTTTCATCTGTGTTCACCTTTCCATCTGTGGGTTTCAGTCAAGGAAGAGCTCTTGGGAAACTGTGACACAGAGCTGATTATAAGGAACAACTAACAGGAGCAGTGTCCCCGGTAAATGAAAGCTGGCCCAAAGCACCAGTAAAAGGAAGAACGCATTAATCTCCAAAATGAGGAGAGTAAAACTTTTCATCATCTTGTGGGGCCTTCTTCCTGACATCACCAACTAAATAGATATCCAGGTGCCTAGAAAACACTTTTTATATTCTTCATATAAAAAAGGAAAGTGAATTAAGAGTGTTGATCATAAATTATCCAAAATGTATTGTATTTGCAATGCCCTAATGCCCAGCATCAAAGGTTAGTGAGACACAATGAATACCGATCTAATTGAATTTATCCTAATATGTGGGATGAGGACTAACATGTAGCAACCAAGGTTGTTCTCCCTGGAAGTGTGTAGCTGGTCATTTGTAATTCTGAAATTAGTAGTTAAATAGATAAAGGCTCTAGATACTCAAAACTCTAGCCCTCAACCTGCAAACCTTCCTTTATTTGGGGAATAGAAGTTTGCAGATGAGATTGCCTTAAGGTTGTTGCAATGAAGAGGTCATTCTGAGTGGGCACACATCAATCAGTGAGATAACCATGGAGTGGACAACAGAGGAAATGGAGCAAGTAGAGTAAATATAGTCACATTAAATATAGACACAGAAGTGAGGCAGTCACAGCAGGGGATACTTGGAGACCTCAGAAGCTTAGGAATAGTCTCTCTCTCTCTCTCTCTCTCTCTCTCTCTCTCTCTCTCTCTCTCTCTCTCTCTCTCTCTCTCTCTCTGATTTCAGAGTAACTCTTCTAGAGAACTTGAGTTTGCCCAAAGTAGCTTTCATATAATCATAAACATAGTATAAAATTTCCATTGATCGTTATTGTTTTCTTGATTACTGTATACCTTAAAGGCAAAGAAGTTTCTTCCCTGTCATTCTTGCCTGGCTGCAAGTCATTGTCACACTAACACTGGTCTGAAAACAGACATAGACCTTTTACATGCATCTTTTTAAATACGTATTGTAACAAGTCAGGGAAGCCTGTATTTTTAGACGTCTATAGTCCAAGAGCCATCATTTTGAACACCAGTAAATAATGGTTCTAGATTTCTTTGGCTTTTGTGTTTGATTTTTTTATTGTATTAAGTTTCAACTCTCTGTTTGTCATCAAGATTTCAGTCCATACTTCCCTGATTGGCTCTTACCCAATCTGTCTTCAGCCTGGTGATTTAGTAACAGGATTCTTCTATTTTCCCCTCTACTCTTACCTCCCAAAGCCTACCTGTAGATCAGTTCATCAAAAGCAATCAGTCACCTTGGCTAATCTTCAGTTTCAGTAGGAAAATGATCTTGACTGCAAACATTTCAACCCTGTGGAGTGTCTTAAGATTTGATTTAGAACTTGTTCTACACCTTCGGTATGAGAAAGTCTTTGGGTGAAATCAAGAAGTGGAGGTGCCAGAGCCATTCCTTCCTGCACGAGGGGTTTGCTTTCAGTGGGACCAACTGAGCACGAGTTGTATTATCTATAGCATTCTTGTTTCTTCTTATTTAACAAGATCACTGTATCTTCTTTTGTACCCACTCTAGCTTTGGTAAGGAATTTCCATGTTTAGAACATGACTGAAGCTGTCCTCACTACAGTTTATCTTCATGCTTTCTGAGGTTAATAAACTTAACATATTAAAATAATATGACTTACCACGAACTTTGACATTTTAAGCAAGAGATCTGGTGATGAGCAATTTGTTGTGTTTTCAGAGGACAGCATTATTTTTAAAGAATGCCTGCATCAATGTAATGTCCCTAAGAAAATCTGGCTATGTTTAACTCTTTAGGCAAAACATTGGCAAGTTTGTTATATACCAATAATTGAAATCAGTTTTTTTTGTTTTGTTTTGTTTTGTTTTGTTTTGTTTTTGTTTTGTTTTGTTTTGTTTGTATGTGTGTGTTTGTTTGTTTGTTTGTTTATTTTGAGACAGGGTTTCTCTGTATAGCCCTGGATGTCCTGGAACTGACTTTGTAGACCAGGCTGGCTTTGAACTCAGAAATCTGCCTGTCCCTGCCTCCCGAGTGTTTGGATTAAAGGCGTGTGCCACCATGCCCGGCTGAAATCAGTTTTTTAAAATGCTTTTCCACTTGTTTTTCCTCTTCCTTTTCTATTGCAATATTTTACAATTTACTTCAATGTACAGATATCTTTACCTGAACTGCTCCTTCTGACACCCAGAATCTGTCATATTGATGTCTGAGCATGGTATTATGCAGTGAGAGAGCCTGATGAAGCACAGCTGTCAGGGAGAGCAGCAGGAAAGCCAGCTAATACAGTGTGAATGCACACTTACAAAACCAGTGCCCAGAAAGTTTACTCCAGTAACGGGGCCTAACAGATCTGTAGGTTTTTACACATGCTGAGATCCAAATTGTTTGGAACGTGGCTTGAAAATGTTTGATACAAACGAATTTCTATTTATTATGAATAGGAAATACGTGATGAAAGAGGACAAAGCAAACATTCTGGGAGGCAGTTAATGTGGCAGTCCAGACCTGAGATGGTACCTGCTAGTTCCAAAATGGAAGCACTGCCAATACCAAGACATAAATCATGCCATAGAGGACCCTGAGCTGACTGGTGTAAAAGCCTTTTCCCCTGAGGACTAGATTCCATAGCTTTAAAGGATGTCATGCAATCTTTTAAATGAGGAGAACAACAAACACTACAACCTTGATGCTGATGCTTGATGCTGATGAGACTCAGTAATGTCCACCATGCACAGCAAACAGAAAATGCAGTAGTAGTACAGATACTTTGTCAGTAACGAACTAACTTCTAATTGAACTTAAGACTTGCTCAATGAGAGGAAAATCATCTCTACTGTAAACCTGGGTAATGACCCAGAGCTAGTGAATTCTTCCATATTCCAATAGAACCTACAGCAGGTAATGTACTGAGCTGTTGTAACTCCTTATTCTAAGCATTTGTCCTCATATCTACTAATAAGTGTAGTGATTACCTCTCATCTTGACTTCACAACAGCAGAGGACCATCGCAGAAGCCACAAACAAACAAAATGCAGTTATGGAACCCAGGTCCAATGAATATATCTACAAAACACTCCCACATTCAAGGTTCAGAGTACATTTCAGAAGAGGGGGCAGAAAGATTGTAAGAGCAAGAGAACCAGCTTGCCTGCTTTGAGATTAGGTCTTCCTTTAACTGGAATCTAATCTCATATTTGCCAACATGACCACCTAAATATGAGCTGAATAAGAACACTAACAATAGACATGCTAAGTGGATACAGGAAAGCCTAGAGTCTCCAAAATGTACAGAAAACTAGAGGCAGCTAAGGACTCTTGAGATCAGAGTAAAGAGTCTTCTCCAGGGAACAGCAAATAAATTGCTTAGCCAAAACCAAATGGGTGATCTTGAAAACATGTGTGCAAGTAACGTAAGACTGATAGTGTTTAATTTACGTATTGAGGAATATAGATGGTATGGGGATTAATGAAAGTAAGGGACCACAGGAGCTGCCTGAGGCATAAATTTAGGGTACTGACTGCAATCCTATTCATAAATGCAGGGAGAATAACCCCAGCAAATAGTGTTGGTTTTAAGTGGGTGGGAGAGAAGCAGAGAAGTGTTAAGAAAAAGAACCTAAAGTTGGCCAAATGGACTCAGCTAAGCAAAATTTCAGGAAACGTAGACCTTTGGTCATCGGGAGAGCAGGAGACTCCTCAAGGTGCTTTGCAGACATAAGTCAGCAGATTTCTGAGAGGTGTGGAGCTTTCAGGTTCCTTGTCCCTGAAGGGGCATGGAGGCATCCACCCTGGGCCAGCCTTACATATGCATAAATATGTATATGTATACGTACATATGTGTAACAAAAGTAAATAAACTAATAAATAAATCCATAGGTCAAAATCTGAAAGACAGCAAGGAAAGGTATGCGAGATGGTTTAAAGGCAGGACCTGAAAAGGAAAACATACATATGGATTCGAGTTGACAGAAGCATCCCATTTCAGAGTAGACAGTCCGTGTGTACTGAAATGCAATATACAATTTTATTGAATAACAAATACCGAAAGCCCTGCCTTACTGCTCTCATGTTATAACTAAATGTATACTTAAGCACATATTTAAGAAACTGCATACATGGCAGTCCCAAGTTCTCATATGATTGGAAGGTCACAGTTTGAGCTGAAGTTTGCCAGTATTTGTTTGTTGAGTAAAATTATTTTCTATTTATTTATTTATTTATTTTACACTCCAGATTTTATTCCTCTCTCCCCTGTCCACCTACCTACTGATTCACATCCAATACCTCCTGCCCACACCTCTATCTCCATGTTAATGTCTCTACTCCCCATGCCACCTGACCTCTAAACTTCCTGGGGCTGCCAGTCTCTTGAGGGTTAGGCGCATCTTCTCTGAATAAACACACACCTAGCAGTCCTCTGCTATATATGTATTGGGGGCCTCATATCAGCTGGTATATGCTGCCTGTTTGGTGGTCTAGTTTTGAGAAATCTTAGGGGTCCAGGCTAATTGAGACTGCTGGTCCCCCTATAGGATCGCCCTCCTCCTCAGCTTCTTTCAGCCTTCCCTAATTAAGCCACAGGGGTCAGCTGCTTCTGTGCATTGGTTGGGTGTAAATATCTGCATCTGATTCTTTCAGCTGCTTGTTGGATCTTCTGGCGAGCATACCTGATACGTCCCTTTTTGTGAGTGCTTCATAGCCTCAGTAATAGTGTCAGGCCTTGGGGCCTTCCCTTGAGCTGGATCCCACTTTGGGTCTGTTACTGGACCTTCTTTTCCTCAGGCTCCTCTCCATTTCCATCCCTGTAATTCTTTCAGACAGGAACAATTATGGGTCAGATTTGTGATGCTCCCCTCCCCCATCATTTTATGTCCTGTCTTCCAGCATTTTATCTAATGTCCCTCTCTTTGAGTCCTGAGTGTCTCTTACCTCCCAGGTTTCTGATGCATTCTGGAGGGTCCCCCCAATCTCCTACTTCCAGAGGTTGCTTGTTGCCATTCTTTCTGTTCTCTCTCAGGGCTTCAGTCATTTTCCTTCACTGAATACCAGATCAGGTTCCCCTCTGCCCACCCCTCCCCCAACCCCATCCACTTTCCCTCCCCACTTGTGATTGCTTCCTTTTCCAAATTTTAAAGCACCCATTTTCCTCAAGATTTCTGCTCTTGTATGGCATACACTGTATAGTGTCTTCCCTTTTGTACTGGAACAACTGAATGGCAGAGACTGCCCTACCTTGGGATCCATCTCATCAGCAGACACCCCACTCCTACACTATTGCTGATGCCAAGAAGTGCTTGCAGATAGGAGCCTAGTATGACTGTTGGATGAGAGGTTCTGCCACAATTTGATTAAGACAGATGCAGATACTCATTGCCAATCATTGGGCTGAGCCCAGTGATTCCAATGGAAGAGTTAGGGGAAGGACTGAAGGAGCTGAAGGAGATTACAGCCTTATAGGGAGAACAACAATATCAACTAGCCACAGAGCTCCCAGGGACTAAACCACCAACCAAAGAGCAGACATGGGTGGGTCCATGGATTCTGCTAGATATGAAGCAAAGGAGCATCAGTGGGGGGGGGGGGGCACTTGGTCCTGTGGAAGTTTGTTGTCCCTTGAAGGGGGATTCTGGAGTGGTGAGCCAGTTAATGTGGTAGTCCAGACCTGAGATGGTACCTGCTCAAATGGAGAGGGTGGGTGAGTAGAGGAAGCACCCTCTTAGAGGCAAAGGGGAGGGGGAATGGGGTGAGGAAAGTTGCAAAGGGAAGACTGGGTGGGAGAAACATTTGAAATGTAAATAAATAAAATAATTAATAATAATAACGAAAGTAATAATAATATAAAAGAAACGGAACGACTGAAACATAACATGAACTATTGCAATGGCATTTAGACTACTAAGTAATTTGATTTTCACCCAAATGAAGATTACTCCGACAGGAAGGACTTTATCAGGTGAAGTGTAGCTGTGATGGGTATACCTGAATTCTGTTTGCTGTTAGCCTCAAAAACTCATCATGTGGGAATTCTGCCACTGCACACAAAAACAAAGATTCTGCTGACAACTGGTAAACCTTTGGAAATGACACAGCCTGCAAGGAAATGGCAAACCAGACAAGCTCAGACTCCAGCCTGCTGAGTATGCTTTTGAGTGAATGTGCTTAACCTAGGCTGGATCTCTTTTCTTTTGAAAACTTTTATAATACATTGACATGTCTTGAAATCTTTTTGCCCGTGGCAGTTTGTTGGTGTCAGAAAACTGATGTATGAGCCTTCCTTCTTAGTATCTAAAAGCTTTCCATATGGTGTTAACCCTGTGTTAATATTCCTGTGTAAAGGGAGCAGCACAATTTATTTATGTGCTGAGATGTTGATTTCATTTCTCTAATCATTTTCTAAATATCTAGAGTACAGACAAGAACGTTGCAAGTAAAACTTTTTCTGATTCAGTCCTTTTAGGACTACACTTTAGAAAAATGTCACATTGGAAGTGGAGAAACAGATAATCTGTTGGCATTCCGTAAGTATCCTTAGAGAACTGATTCCCCCCTGTAGGTCCTGTGTGGCAAGTATAAAATTTAAATCGACATTTATGATTGTCATAGTCTGAAAGCTTAACTCCATACTTTTCATTGAATTCTGTACATTTCCATCTTAGGTGACATTCTCTGGAGACAGATGTATATTTAGTGTATATAAGCACAAAGTATTTGAGACTTGATTCTCTGGCTTGACTTCTAGACAATCATTAGGTATAATTACCATTACTAAAGGTTAAGAAAGGTAACCATCTACTAAAGGTTATTATAACTGTAACAATTGATGTCCGTTCAAGGTCTCAAGTTGTTTCATAAATGTTCAATCCTTATACATATATTTGTATATCACTGCAAATTGAGTCAGCTAAATTTTCTGAAATGAAAACATTGGTGGAAAGTTTTTTAATTTATTTGAGGAAGATGTAATTCAACTTGAAAGATAACATATTTCATCAAAGAGGAAATCACACCTGTAGACAAATAGAGAAAGGGGAGAAAGTCTGGATATAAAGAATGCCAAAGTAAGTTTACACACAGGCTAACACGGGTAATTTTGTAAAATGTTTATTATTTTATACCAGATCAGCACATCAGGAAAGAATGACAAGGTAAGATAGTGCTTTCTTTGTTGCTATCATCCTTTATTGTCAGACTCTTCACTATTGCACATATTACCTTACCCTGAGCAAGGTCCATGGAATGTGCACTGTTTAGTTATGAAATGTGACTGAGGTCCTTGATTTTATGTGTTTATATAACTCTTTTATTCTGTGTTATGATAAAGTTTGATCATCAATCTTCAAAGCAAGGCAACATACACTTTAGTATATTTAAGTTTGTGTACGTATATATACATGCAATCTTTTTCTAACAAACACAAACTTTTTCTCTAAATGATTTTAAATTAAGCCGAGTTGCCACAGTTCCTTGTCAAAAAATGTTACTGCGAAATTCCTAAGAGAGTAGCATTATCTCATTCTTATATCTAAAGCTTTTATCTTTGAAATGAAAATAGTCAGATTTTTTTAATGTCAACACATTTTCTTCATATATTTCTTAAAAGTGCATTTATAAAGCCAGAATATTATATTTCAGTGCGAGTCTGTATCTCTTTAGTGTGTTTAGCAGGGACACCTTTGTTACTTCAGATTTTGGATTAACATGAACAATCTACACCATTTGTTTTGCAGTGTTTTTCACCTGTAAGACTGTCTGCTCCATGTATGTCACTTGTTTATTCAGCTCATGTTTTGTAAACATATGGTAATACATGCATTATGGGATTCCCTTTGCACGAGTACACATGTAAATATGGTCATCCCCACTCTGATCCAGAAAGTTCCTAGAAAAGCTCTCCATTGTCATTGAATCTTCTCCAACAAACAGGTCTTGGTATAGGGAGACTCAGGATTAACTGGGTCCTGGCCAAAATACATATTTCTTATGAAGTAAGAATAACTGTCAGGGTGCTGGAGAGATGGCTCAGTGGTCAAGAGCACCGACTGTTCTTCCAAAGGTCCTGAGTTCAAATCCCAGCAACCACATGGTGGCTCAAAATCATCTGTAATGAGATCTGACGCCCTCTTCTGGTGCATCTGAAGACAGCTACAAAGTACTTAGATATAATAATAAATAACTCTAAAAAAAATAACTGTCAGAATCAAATTTTCTCATGATTTTGTGAGAAATACCAGTAATTCTTACCCATTTAGTTATTTATTTCACATATTTTGGCACAAAGATAACTTTTTAAAGATATTTTATTGACTCTTATTTTCTCCATCTTCCTCATTAATCTCTTAAGTTTATTTTCACATAACATATTGCCTTTAAAAAACATAAATACCCACTATATAATAAGTGTGAATATATTTTCCCCAACTTGTTAACACAATCAACTAAATGGTCTTAGGACATGACATTCAAAATGTTGCATTTAGCTTCAGTAGGATATAAAGCAAATCATGTTCCACAATTTATTTTCTTTTCAAACTTTTAAAATACAGACAAATTGTAAATATCTCCTCACTCATTGCTTGATCTACTCACAGCCCCATTCAAGTCAAACATGTAAGACTCAATGACTACTAACTAATACTATTTCTTACATTGCAATTAGTATTAATTTGTTAGAGATCTTTTTTTCTTTTTTTATTAGAATAATAAACATTTACATTTCAAATGCTATCCCCAAAGCCCCTTATACCCTCCCCCTGCCCTGATCCACCCATTCCTGGTTCCTGGCCCTGGCATTCCCCTGTACTTCACATGACCAAGGGCCTCTCCTCCCACTGATGGCTGACTAGGCCATCCTCTGCTACATATGCAACTAGAGACACAGCTCTGGTGGGTACTGGTTAGTTCATATTGTTGTTCTTCCTATAAGGTTGCAGACCCCTTCAGCTCCTTGAGTACTTTCTCTAGCACCTCCATTGGGGGCCCTGTGTTCCATCCAATAACTGACTGTGAGCATCCACTTCTGTTTTTGCTAGGCACTGGCATAGCCTTACAAGAGAGAGCTATTTTAATATATAACATGGTTGAAAGTTATAAATTTAACCTAGGGCTGGGAATCAAATCCAGGATGAAACAGATGGTTAGAAAGATGAATTTACCACTAAATACACCTTTAGTACTCAAACTAGTGATGCTTCATTTATTCTTTATTTATTGTTCTCTGTGTGTAAAATGTGCATGTGTATGTGCATATTTCAATCTGTAGTGGGCATGGGTATATGTGTGTGTCCATGTGCACATGTGTGTGTGTGTGTGTGTGTGTGTACATGTGTATGTGTTTATGAGTGTACTGTGTATGTGTATGTATGTTTGCATTTTATGTAAAGACTGTAGGTAGACATTTAATATTTCCTAGATTACTCTCACATTATATATCAGGGTGGGCTCTCTCACTTGAACTCAGACCTTACCAATTTGAGAATACCTAGCAAATTTGCCTTGGGATCTTTTTATCTTGTTTAGGAATTACAAATGTCTACCCCATCTTCTCACCTTTTACATGAGTTCTGGGAATCTGAATTCTGAGCCTTGGTCTTGCATGAACAACTTATCCACTGAGCCTGCAGATAGTTCCATTACACAAGATGATGTACCCATTTTAATGTCTAACAAAATAAATTTCATCCTAGAAAGAGTGGGGAGGGATAAGGTTCTGTATACTTATAAAGGGAAAACAACCAAGAATATATTTCAATTGTAAACATTTATAAAAGAAATACAACTACAGCTTAAATTACATATTACCCCTCACACAGTAATAGCAGGCAACTCTAACACTGCATTATTGCTAATTGACAAGTCAAGCCAACAAAACCGAACAGAAATATTGAAGTTAAATCATGTCACAAACAATGAACTGAACAGGTATTTATAGAACATTTAACCTAACCAAAAAACAAACAAACCAAACAAACAAAAACCAGTATACCTATTATTCAAAGCTCATGAAACTATCTCAAGACTTGACAATATACTTGGATATAAAGACAGTGTCAAAAGATACAAGAAAATAAAAATTAAATCCTGTATCATATATGTCCTGTGAGGAGCGGGTGCGGCTGCCTCCCCAAGATGGTGCCCTGGATGGCTGCCAGGTCTTATGACCTGCGTCTAACTTCCTCATTACCTCAGACTTAGCCACATCCCAGCTGCCTGCACTGCGCAGATACCATGCCTCATCAGCTCGCCTGAGGTGTTGTCACTTGCTGAACCAATGGACTGCCATTACTTGACTGGGGTGATTGTGAGGAGTCAGTAGGGTATTTAAGGCGTGCCTTGGGGTTGTTCGGTCGATTCCTGTTCCTGCATTGCAATGCGAAGTGTTCCTGAATAAACCTGTTTGAAGAAGGACAATGTGGTATTGCGTATTTCCTGCTGGTCCAGGTGGATGCAACAATGCCCATCACAGATTTAAGCTGGCTATCAACAAGAATGGAAACAAGCGACCTTGGGCGATAGAAGGTTGGGGAGACCCTCCAGAATGTACCAGAGACCTGGAAGGGACCTTAGATGAAATGCCCAACAGTAGGGAGAGGGAAATTATAGAGCCCACCTCCAGCAGAAAGACAGGGTATCAAATGAGGGAGAGGGGGTGCCAACCCACAACTCTGACCCACAATTGTTCCTGTCATAAAGAATTACAGGGAGGGAAATGGAGAGGAAACTGAGGAAAAGAAGGTCCAGTGATAGCCCCAAAGTGGGATTCAGCTCAAGGGGAGGTCCCAAGGCCTGACACTATTACTGAGGCTATGGAGTGCTCACAAAAAGGGACCTAGCATGACCTTACTCTGGAAGACCCAACAAGCAGCTGAAAGAGTCAGATGCAGATATGCACACCCAACCAATGGACAAAAGGAGCTGACCCCTGTGATTGAATTAGGAAAGGCTGAAAGAAGCTGAGGAGGAGGGCAACCCTGTAGGAGGACCAGCAGTCTCAATTAATCTGGACCCCTAAGATCTCTCAAACATTGGCTCACCAAACAGGCAGCATATACCAGCTGATATGAGGCTCCCAACACATATACAGCAGAGGAATGTTGGGTGTGTGTTCATTCAGAGATGATGCACCTAATCTTCAAGGGACTGGAGGCCCCAGGGAGTTTAGAGGTCAGGTGGAGTGAGGGTGGGGTGGATGAGAGTGTGTAGGGCATCCAGGTGAAGACAGGGGGAGTGGGGAGGAGATGTGGGATGTAGAACAGTTGGAGGGTACATGAGAGGGGTGAATAAAATATGGAATGTAAAATAATAAATTAATTTTAAAAAGTCAAAAAATCAAAATAAAACAAAAAACCAACCAAAACCACAGAAAATTTGCAAAATCTTAGAAACTGATAAGCTTACTACCTAATGAAGAATGGCTCCAGGTAGAAATTAAGAAAGAAATAAAAAACTTTAGAACTGAAGAATAAAAATAAAAACAGAAAATATCCAAACTATTGGATAAAATGACGGCAGGTCAATTCATCAGGTGTGCCATTGGTAAAAATCAATTTCAATTCAGCTTATCACCTGGTCTGAATGATGGTGATGAACTTCATAGAAGCTTCCTAAAATACATATATGGAGGTGATCTAAAGAAAATACTAAGTAAAGGGGCGGGTCAGAACCCCAATTGGGTACCTTTCATCACCAAATGAGGCTTCAAGTTCCAAAATAGGTTACATCTAATAGAGTTGTTAGCCAAAGAGGCCCCAATGAAACCCTGAAAACCTAGGCTTTGGCTAAGGATTTTGTTTGTTGTCCACATATTGATAGTTGAGGCCTTACTGCTGAAGATAACGTCTACACAAAACTCACCAAACAAGGAAAGGTTGTGGTGATGGCTACCTCGAGCCTTCGCCCTTACTGACTAGTGCTCATGGTACTGGAAGATTCTGTCTTTTATTTATAATTGTGATCTGCCTTCCAGATCTGCTGGTACAAGGGCAGCACAAAGCCTGTGAATCTCAGCATCAGTGTCTGTCTGGATCTAAGACCCACTTGATGGGACGGATCCCAGCCTCAATACTGCTCAGGTGTCTAAGAGCCTGAGAAAAGTTAGGGCATGCACCAAGGAAACATACACACACACACAAATATTTTATGATTTTTCTGGGATTTTTGCATGCCTAACGTGTGTCCCTGCATCTGTGTTTTTGTCTAGCTTTTTCATTAGCGCTTTTTTTGTTTGTTTCTTTACTTTCTTCTATTCTGTTTCGTTTGTTTTTTTTTATTTAATTTTATTTAAATATCATTATCTTATTAGATATCTCTTTCTATCCTAATGAAAAATAAAAATAAAGGGTGTAGCAGAGAGGAAAATCGCAAATAGCACAGGTAAATGGTGTTTAAAATATGAATATATAGAATTAGGCTTCAACTATTTCTTTTTTTTTATTATTTTGAAATTTTTATATGAAGTGCTCAAGTTCGAACCTTGAATGTTCAACCAAAGCACATGCGCTAAATTTTAAGTCCCAGCTTGGTGCTCATGAGAGGTGTTGATGGTTTTAAAAAGTAGGACCCCTTGGGAAATTTTCCAGGGGTTGGTGGCATGCTCATAAATATCACAAAGATGTTCTGTGGCACATTTCTCTAAGAAAGTAACAGGATTCGGGAAACATCTCCACAAGGTTATACGAATAATAATAATAATAATAATAATAATAATAATAATAATAATAGTAATAAAATCTGAAGAAGAGTAAAGTCTATGAAGAAGCTTTGCTCTACTAGATGTGACCACTCTATAGCTGCCCAAGTCACTCTTGCTCTTTATTAAAATCAATCAGTTCCGTTAGCTTCTGTTAATTGTACAAAATAATAGGTTTGTCTGATTTCACACCTGTGCATGCCATACTTATTTCACTTTTGTCACCAGTATCCTCTCTCCTCTCCCTCTCTCTTCTTCTTGACCAATCTGCTTTCTATTTTCATGGCATACTGCTAGCTTTCTCTCCTGCAACTCTCAGACTTGATCTTTCTGCTTCCCCATCAAGGCGATTCTTACATTAAAATAATATCATGCTTATTTGTGTGTGGAATTAAAATAAAAGTTAACAATTTACAATTAATAGCTATCTTTAGCTTTTACAAATAAATGCTACTTATGTACACTGTGAAATGAGAAAAAGAAAATCAAAATATCTATTTTAATAACTGCAAATAATCATGTAACCAAACCCCTCAAGACAGGGTAGTTATGAATCACACATCACTCTCTTCATCTGTAAGGCGGGAGCTGTAGGTTATTGAGCCTGTCGCAGAGAGTTTTATAAATGTCTGATCAACTGTTGTGATTTTTTTTTTCTGCCCTCATTTATATTTTGTACAATCACCCCATCTGAGAATAGAAGACAGTTTCATTGTTTTTCTTTACAATTTAATCGAACCCTTTCAATCATGGCAATGGAGAATTATAAAGCTGCTATAGAAATTGGCGTGTGGATGCACTTATCACCAAAGGACATCCAAAGCAAGAATTTAATAGTTCACAAGTCAGGCGTGGCATTCAGGTAGCTACTATGTCATCTATGCAACTGTTTTGAATGGATGCCCACAAATGTAGAGGTCAGAGGACAAACTTTGGCGATTTTCTTCAATTATTTCTCAACTTTATTTTTGGAACCAGTCTATACCACCACCTGAAGTTGACTTATTTGCTAGACTCTTTGGTCAGAAAGTCCCAGAACTGGTTCTATCATCATAAACAAATATTATCACACTCAGAATTGTTCCCAATTACAGAATTGAACAAGGGTTGGAGGTCTGAGTCCAGGCAGTAAGGTTTGTGTTGATAAGCTCTATCAGTTAAAAATAGTAGCTATACACTTTTTTTTCTGAAACCTATTATTCATAGATAATTGTCATATTTTTACCCAATACCCAAATATGTTATATAAAAACCTCATACAGTGATAAATGTAACTTTAATTTTTTCATACCTTATTTTAAATGATGGATTTAAACACTTAAATCTCCCTTGTAGCCCACCACTCAGCAGAGGCAGTGTAAAAGAAAAGATTCGGGGAGGTGGACCGGTTTCCGAAAGGTTCTTTGGGAAAACTCTCATCTGTGTTGTATGGAAATCTGCAGTTCAGTTCACAGGTTAGCTGCAACAGCTCAATACACTCGCACTTCAGCAGTCCTGTTCAGTAAGAGAGAGCAAACATGAATCAGCAGCTGTGGCATGACCTAGCAGAGACAGCTAGGGCTCAGCTTCAGCAGGAGTCAGCAGGAGCGACAAAGGCCAAAGGAATGCCAGCAGAAGTTCTCAGCTGTGCCTCTCTCAGTGAAACGAAGATCAATAAAGATGCAAGACCCAAAAGCATCACACAGCTTGCTCTGTCAGCAAGCATAGCTCTGCCTCCTTCACTGGCTGTCTAGCACTTTTTATACTCTCTCCAAACATCACGTGTCCTCCATTGGCTTTGCCTCAGCATGTATCATGCCTCAGTACATGAGTCCGTCTCAGCGGACATCACTCTGCCAATCAGCCCCAGTCCATGGAAGCAGCAGAAAACTGCAACACATCACTGGAAGTTTCTTGGCGAGTTTCTCTCTATGAACTCCTGAAAAATGTAGCTAAACTACAGAAGGTAAGTCAGACCAATTCATGTGTGTCCTTAGTGAAGAATCTTTCATCTGTGTCCTTTAACTTGCTTGCTTTAGCAGAACATCCTTTTTCATTTTGTCTGCTTCAGCAAAAACAGTTCTTTAGGAGTCTGCCTTCACTTCAGGAAAATGTTCCTTCACATGTTTGCCGCAGCCAAACAGCAACCAACACAACTGACTCCACCCCCCCCCCCCAAAAAAAAATCCTTGAATTGCTACTTCAGATAAACATATTTTTCTCATTTCCCTTTTAATTACGTCAGTCCAATTATGTTAGTGGATTTTACTGGGAAATATTTGCATATGTAAAATACTGTGTTTTAACTGATTTCTGCACCAAAAGATCTCAGTTTAATTTTAAAAGCCTGTGCCTATTGTTACTTTAGCTTTAGTTAGTTTTTGCCTCTCTTGTCATATCTTCCATGGCTATTGCAACCAAGCTTATTTTGTCCTAATACATAGAATTGAGTGATTTGTCATCTTCTTTTATCTTTGGTGCTATGTTGCAGTAATATGTATTATGTAATTCATAAAGTGGGTTTTTTTTTAAAAGTCCCTGTGTTAATTTACTCATTGTGTATTTTTTGCATGGACATTTAAATCAAGAATTGTTTTCTTAATAGCTCATATGATACCCACTCAGTGTCTTTGTTGATAGTTTATGGACTACATTTAAAAATATATATCTATTTCATACAGATTTGTAAGAATTGAGGATTAAAATGGGGGTGGGCCCGCAGTCAGCCCACCACAGGACTAGGGCCGCTCCTGGAGGTGGACACCAAGGGGAGTTTGCATGCAACCCACACTACCACCATTGGGCTGTGAGAAGCTGCAGGGCCCTGTTCCAGGGGTGGGGAAGCGCAATCTGGGGTCCCTGAGGAACTGCTGGAGTTGGCTTGTACTCTCAGGCACCACAGATGATGCTGGTTGTCAAGGAAGAGTTGGCTCTGGGGTCCCAGGACTACACGGAGACCAGGGACAGCAGGCTCTAGGTCTTGGACACCGCAGAAGCCTCTGGATGCTCAGAAGAGTTGAGAACAGAGTGGATATCTGCGGGGCAGACTCTGGCCGGGGTTCAAAGGGAAAAGGGCCAGGGGGAAGGTGCTGCGAGGGGTAGCTCTGGCTAGTTACTTGGCTTGGTGGTAGCTGTGTCTGAGAGTGTAGAGAGACTTCCTGCTTGAGATTAGACACTGCTCTTTATAGGAATACCTGCTCCATTGCTCCAGTACTGTGGGTCTCAATGAAAAGAGGCAAGGTCCATGGCTTTAAGGCATTTATTGTCATAGCAGGAAGGGGAGCTAAGAGGGTAGTAGAGGCAGTGAACGGCAGAGAGAGTAGAGAAGAGTAAGAGCAAGTAAGAGTGAGATAGGGAGGAGGGGGCAAGCAACCCCTTTTAAAGTGGGCCAGGCCTGCAGGCCTGTTGCCAGGCAACTGTGGGGAGAAGCATCCATGGCTACTGCCAGGTAACTGTGGGGGTGGAGTGGTGAAGTTCAGACAGAATACAAGGGGCTTGGGGCATTGCCCTAAGTGACTGATGGCCACAGAATTATGGAGCTGAGGCCTCATATCAGGAGCCTGGTATCTGTGGGTGTGGTAAACACCTTCTGTCCCTTGCACCTGCTGGGTCCCCAGGGTTTAAACCTAGCTCAACCAGAAAACAGGCTGCCTTTGACAGTCGCACAAGAATTGTTGCACATTGTACATAAAACAGTTTCTCTTAATTAAATAATTCTAATGCTATCTGGAGTCAGTGCAATGACACCCACTTTTGCGTTTCTGAAACTGTACTCTTCTTAATGGTTTGACAATATTGAGAGAAATGAAGGAGATGGATGGATTAGTGAATTAGAAAGCTGCTATAGAAATTAGCCAGAAAACTAACCAGTTAACCAGTTAGCGTTGTGTATTGGATTGACCAGAAGACTCTTTTCTTTCCCAGTTGGTTTGAGCTGTATTTATTCACTGCATACACTGAATACACGCTATATATAACAATATTCAGCTTGACTTTGGTGGTAGTTTATAAGCTACATTTAAAAAAATATATTTCTGGGTTGGAGAGATGGCTCAGCAGTTAAGAGCACTGGCTGCTCTTCCAAAGGTCCTGAGTTCAAATCTCAGCAACCACGTGGTGGCTCACAACCATCTGTAATGAGATCTCACGCCCTCTTCTGGAATGTCTGAAGACAGCTACAGTGTACTTACATACAATAAATAAATAAATCTTTTTTTAAAAAAATCTATTTCTGTTTTAGAACACTAAATGTGAGACACCAGTATCTCACATTCTCTCACCCCTAGGAATATGTCATAAATACAAATTGGTGTTAAATATCAAAAAAGATTCAGGATTTGTTCTTGTCCACTCTCTTCTCCATACCAACAGTATTTCCTCAGCAAAGAAAATACTGTTGGACTCTCAACTGTTTCACGATTAATAAAAATTTGATTGCAGTTATTGAGCAAATGGGGCATCTTATTTCTGATGTTTTCCTTTCTTGACATATCTGTACATAATCATGAGTGATTACATGGCATACAATTTATGTGTGTGCATATTAGGGAATGATAGCAGCCTGGTCATTAAGTGAACATGTTATTGAACATTCATCACGTCAATAAGATGAGTGTACCAAAGTCCTCCCTTATATGTGAAATTTTACAAAACATTACTGTACATAACAATCACCCTGCTCTGCCAGAGAACATCAGAACTCAAATAGTTTCTCTTTGTACAGAATTACACACGATAATCTTCCCAACTCTACACTTCCCTATTTATAGGGCAGTTACTTAGGAACTAAGGAATCCATCTCAGTATTTCAAGTTGTGAACCTCATTGTGAAGCGTTGTTTCTTTTCTTTTTTTCTTTCATTCTTTCTTTACTTTTTTTTTTTGAAAGTTTCACTGATGTGCAACATTAGCACCTCGCTTGGATGCACATGATCTGTATGAACAACATGGAGGAAAAGTGGCCAAGACTCAGAGGAATGAATTGCTAGGATTTCACCTCTCAGGAAATAAACCAAAGCTGATGGTGTAAATTCAAAGCCATGGCTCAAATGTTCTATAATGGCTTTGCTCCAGGGTACATGAGAAAATGTTACGAAACAGTTTAAGCAATAGACAGTCACATCTGAAAATTCAGTTAGTACATCCCTGAACTAACTTTATAATTTATATAGCACATTTCTGCCCATAAATGCATTGTGTCACATTGTGCATATCTAACTGAAGCATTGTTTTGGTATTTTGACAAAAATGCCATCATGATGGGCATAAAGTATTTCCAACACGACAATTACTACAGTAATTGTAGCCTTCCATAATTATAACTTCTAATTTACATCTCTATGTTTAGCGTAAAAGTCATCACATATGTTTGTCATTCTGATGTTCACTGACAAATGTGAAAGCAACATGGCTGCATTCTTACATAATTTTCTCTGTTTTGTATACTCATTGACACATGCGATATATCCATAAAATTCTACTCTAATAATCTTATGCATAGAAGGTTGATATGTCCTTCATCTGTGTTTTTATTTTAATTTACTTGCTAAGATTAATTACCATTAATTCCACCAAATTTACTAAAATCAGGTTATTTTCTTCTTATTTTTAGTAAAGGAGGTTTTTTTCAAAACTATATATTTAATTATTGTGAAGTATATCAAATTCAGAATTGAAGTTTTATTTTCAGCAAAGCATGCATTTGACAGACTTTACATAGTACTTGGATCTTTCTATATATCCCACATAGTTGTTTGTCTGACCAGCATGCAACTAATTTATCTAATATATATTAGATAAATTTTGAATACAAAAAAGGAAAAACAAAATGTATTTTCATGAAATTAGAAATAATATGATTTCTGAATATTTTAGGACAAGATTAGTCTAATTTTCATCCAGTAGATATATGTACCAAACATTCGTCAACAAGGCAGAAGGTGTAAATATGAGTACATAAACTAAATTAACCTTAATTTAATGATCAAGATGAACATTCATAAGGAAACACAATATTCATAAATATGTTAATATAGAGGATTATTTTACAAAGGAGAGGGAATTAAAGGTTGGTTCTCCAAAACCAAGGATGAACCAAGCTGGAGAACAGAGACGATAGCTGAAAGACAAAATAGCAGAGGTAGGAAATGTTTGTTACTAGATTAGTGTCTAAATATGTACACTAAGGCTGAATACCCAGAACAGACACAGGAGAGCATGTAAAGTGCCTCACTATTAGCAAGAGGTTTAACATATGTTCTGAATGCACTTGAAACCAACTTCTTTATTTGATATATGCAGCTTACAGCCATAGCTAAACCTAAGGGAAAGAAAACAACATTGGAGATACATGCATTCAAAGATAATATATAAGATTTCCAAGTCAACTGGAAACTATATGCTTGACCACATTCTTACCATGATTTGCAAATGTTCCTGTAAAAAGGGAATGCTTGAAATAAATTGTCAAAATTTCCTTTCACAGTCATATCTTTATTGTCATATGACACTTTAAATATGTCCTAAATATATTTAATAATATGGGATGTATTTACAATCATATGTGAGTGTATGCTATTCTCCATGTAACAGTTGTCATGGTAAATTAGCTATATACCTACGGATTTTATAAAGTGTGCAACAATATAAAGGATTTCTTTGATGGCATTTCAACAAAAATTCCCTCTTACAACATTTTACAACTGAGAAAAACCAGTATTTGACACTGTGTTTACATCAACACAATCAGATGATTGAAACCAAATACATATAAAATGAAATAAGAATCCTCATTTTTAAGGAGCAAATAATCCCATGTGTACGAACAAAAGGACATGTAAGAAGAAATACTCTCATGTGGGAATTTGAAAGTATTTGACTCACAGGAACGTAAAGAATAGCTATTCCAGAAGATTACGAGCATTTTCAAGACATCTCTTACGCAATATAATTATAAAGATATGTAATGTGGGACAAGTGTACTGTTCCACCAGACAGAAGAACTGGTAAGGTTGAAGCAAGTTCAAAACCCTGGTAATTCTCATATTTGAGAATGGTAGGCGTTGGAAATAGCTCCAGGCTAGGCTTTACCCATCCTGGAACATGTAACCATGAGACTCCACTAAGAGGACGATGACAACTGATCTAAGTCATAAAAACCTACAGTTCTTCTCTATGCTGGTGAAATATCTAGATAGGCTGGAGTCTTTAGCCAATGAGCTTCTCTTCTTGGGCATCCCATCCTGAAAATAAATAAATAAACAAACAAACAAACCAACCAACCATGGTTCACCCTGAGAAGGACCTATGCATTCACATCCGTCATAATTAAAGCAGTTTGATTACTCAAGGGACTGTCTCCATTATCAAGGATTAATGTGGGGAGGCCTTTCTTGTAAAGAGTCAGGACTAAATATCCCTGAGAAGGCCTTCTCTTTCTCTCAGCCTCTCAGTACTCTTGGCATTCACTGGGAACCCAATGAGAAACCTGCCTGATGACAACCAAACCTGATTCCTCCTTGATCAGGATTCAGCAATCCCCTTCCTGTCTGGTGCTTAGAGGAAGCATGGTCTCTCAGAACCTGAGTTCCCAGCAGGGTCTGGGTACACAGGAATCACAGCATCCTTCCAGCCCTACCTGTTTATCACGGAGGGATGGGGGACCCAGGCTGGGACCCCCTATCTTGTACTGCATTCTGCCTTCCCTGCGCAGCATGCCCACAGCACAATGGCATCCCAGTGATGAGGCAGGCACGCAGCCACGACAATGTACTGTCTATTTCCGAAAAATTCTGAGTAGGCAATAGGTGTTCTCTTTCCCACATAACTAAACGCGAATATTTATACATTAACCAGCTATCTTTGGCACCTCATATCTATTTTAAAACAAACTGTGTGTCATCGTGTGCCTATAATAATCCTTGTCAAAAAAAAAAAAATAGCACGGACGTTGAAATTTGAAAAACTAAATTGATAAACAATTAAGTAAATAAAAAGTTCAATTCCAAGTGGCAAAAGCTGATATCCAAGGGTTGGAAAGCTGCTTCAGGAACTTACAGGAAAGGAGCACCTTACAGATAGAGCCATAGTGAAGATAAAAGAGCATCTGGGAGTCGGAGGGGGTCCCTGCAGTTGCCTCTGGTTTGCACAAGGTAGAGGACTAGTAGCCAGCATTGAGAGAGTATTAATGAGCTAGCCATCAACTCCTTTGCAATCTACTGGTTCTCAGAAGCCTGACCAACAACCTGGTGGAAAAGGGGAAGCAGTTCTCTAGCATTCATTTAGAAAACGTGTCTGCTGACCTTCATTTGAGCATTTTGACATAGGGACATTCATCATACACACACACAGACACACACACACACACAAACACACGCACGCACACACGCACAATTTGTAAGAAACACCTCTATAGACTAAATAATTAAAAAAACCTGGAAATTAACTTACGATTCAGTAGCTAAGATGAAAACATTGCATTATTTGCACTGTGGATATATGAAATGATTTGTACATTTCAGTTATGCTTGCATTGTTCTTTCTCATATGTGTGTGTGTGTGTGTGTGTGTGTGTGTGTGTGCGCGTGGGTGCATGTGTTGGTATGTGTATATTTGTTAGTGTGTGTATCTGTGTTTGTGTGTGTGTGTTTTACGTTTTATTGTCTGAACAGTGAACTTCTACAGTATAATTCTAATTCTTGAGGGTAAAGGGAAACTATTCCATACACATTTAGTAGATCATTTTATACCACACCGAAAAGAGTGCCTTATGTTTGGAATTTCTGCTCTCTGGTTTAATTGCATAAGCAACTAAGCATACCCGTCTCTGTGTGGCTACTGCCTAAGGTCACATTTAAATGACAGATAATAAGTCTAAATAAGTAATTATAAACATTATTATTTTAAAAATGAAAGATATACTATATGTATATCTTTGTGTCACTTTTAGAATGGAGAATTTGCATGTTGGTAATTTGTTATGGTGCATTTTTCATTAAAAATAAGATCTTTAGAGAAATATCAATGAGAGTTCTTTTAGCCCAGAGTCATTCAGTATACCTAAATATGAGGTTCCATTCTCACCAAGATTCACTGTGGATACAGCTGACAAATCTGTCACCTGTACTATACCATTTGTATGGAATGCTGATTCTCTAGTCCAAGAAACATAAAAGTGATTACTTAAGGGAAGAGAGAAACCTGAATCTTCTCATAGATCTTACAGACAACATTTTAAGGGTATTTCACTGTCATAATGGAGATGCACTAAATTAGCCATGTGTCATCATCATTTACCCACAAATAAAGAGAAATTGGTAGAATTTAATTTCTTAAATTAGAGCAAAAGACATCTTTCATAAATAATACTAACCAATTACCATTAAACATACACAAGCAAACAGGAGTTAATTATTTAGCATTGCCAGCTAATTGTCTACAGTTCAATAACATGACTATGAAAATGACATATCATAGTTTAAAAACTATGATAATATTTGAATCCATAGTTTAAAATTATACCAATATATATTTTTACAATATTTTAAATGCCAAATGAATAATTAGGTATTAAATGGTTTAGTGTCAATAGTGATCAGTTTATAATTATGAGCAAAATAAGTTAAATTGAGAAATTTCCCTTCTTGCAAAAATGGAAATTGCTTAGAAATTTAATTAAAATTTTGTGGGATAAAGCTGAAAACATATTCATAATAAGATTTAAATGTAAAATTCATATATATATGACTGAGTACATATGTGTCTGTGAATGATGCTTATATATTTATGTCTATCTCAAAGATATAAAATAAATATGATAATAAAATGTGCCATTTATATTAATTTGTATATTATTTTCATTTAGTAGTCTTTGTATGTTCCTGAAAAATTCTTGTTCTGAGCTAATTCTGTTAAACAGTTTGCATATACACTAATCATGCAATAAATTTTGCTATAAAGAGATACAAGCATAAATATAACACCTTGAATAAAAATGGTGGTATTTTGAAAGAAGGTTGTGTGTCCTACAGAAAAGTATAAAATACTGAAGCAGGACAATATAAAACCTCTCTATTAGGACTTCAAGGATCAGTAATCACAGTGGACTCTTTATATTGGACAAGTGTTAGGTGTCAAAGACCAGCAAAAGAAGTTAGGAAGGACCAGCAAAATAGCCTGTCCCACTCTGAACATCACAAGAGCTTACAGTAACAGAAGCTCACCTGTTAGCTATATACAGATGCAAGATATTAAAAAATAAATATTCGGGATATTATCTGAGATTTTGTTTCTCAGAGATGAACACAACACTAATGTCCAGCAATACAGGCATAGCCCGAGCTCATAACCTTTCACAAGGACAGTAAGGGGAATTATGTAGATTCTGTTGCTTAACGCCTTCATTGCTGGTAAACCTTTAATCTATTCAATGAAATGGATTGTGCTGGCTCCTGACAGAATGTGGAAGCAAAGAGCATTCTTTTGACTGAGTAGTATATGCAATCTTTGAGAACAGTTACTTTGTAAAATGGCATAATTATAGTCACTATAGTGTATAATGGGAAATAAGCAAGGACCGCATAAACTTTATTGCATTTTCAGAATAGTTAAGGAGGATTAAACAAAATATTGAAAGAAAGATAAGTAGTTAAGTTATAAGAATTTTTCTAAATAATGCAAAGGATTTCTACTTGTATCAAATAATTACAAACATAATATATGTAATAATTTATTGATAAATAGGTGCCTATTAGATATTTCATAATTAATATACTTATTTAATTAATAAACCTTTAATAAATATTGAAATGTATAAAGAATTTTATACAAACTGCAAATAAAAACATTAAACAATTAGTAAATAAACTTTAACAGAATTAGCTTAGAACAAGAATTTTTTGGGCTGAAGAGATGTCTCAGTGGTTAAGAGCACTGACTGCTCTTCGAGAGATCAACTCACAGCAACCACATGGTGGCTCACAGCCATCTGTAATAAGATCCAATGCCCTCTTCTGGTGTGTCTGAAGATAGCTACAGTGTATTTACATTAATTAAATAAATAAATCTATAAAAAAGAGAATTTTTTAAGAAATTAAAAAGACTGTACTATTAAGAATAAATATACAAATTGACTATTTTTAAATCTAAATTTCATATTTTACAACCTTATTTATCTTTATAGCAAATAACCTTGACTACTGCTATACAAAATTTCAGTGTGATTTTGTTTTTCTTGAAATGTTGTGATTGTTTACTTAACTTCAAAATTATTAAATTTGCTTTGAAATTTTAGTTACTTAGTAGACAATGCAGTTCTACATTCTTAAGATAGTTCATACCTAAGTTTTGGAAAAGTATTGAAAATTTCAGAGCCAATAAAGATTTAATGCATTCCATCAGCCTAAAGTAGAAGAGAGAGTTGAGCAGTGAAAAAGCCTATGCATACACTTCGTGTTTGGATTATAAATCTATTTTACCATTGTAAGTGTTACCTTTGGTAAATTTATCCAAGACATGGAATGTTTTTCAAACATGAATAGAAGTAAAAGCATTGTTGTTTGAGAAGAGCTAAAAGTGTGTGCTGACTGAAAATGTAGCTTAATTATATGAGACTGGATTTGCTGTTCAAATGTGCTGGGACAAGTTATCTCAAATCTATAATTGAAATTAATAAAAAAAATCAATTCAGTACATTCACCCATTTAAAAATTTTTCCCCTTCCTCTTCCTCTATCATTAAATTCTCTTCCTCATCCTTCTGCTTCTCCTCCCCTTCCTCATCTTCTTCACCCTCTTCCTATTTCTTCTTTTGGTTCTTTTATTCCCTCCTCTTCTCCCACCCTCCTCTTCCTAATACAGAGTTCAATTATATATGTCAAGCTGTGGAAAAATATGAGATCCACCAGTTTTAAACTTTACAACTACAGGGATAATGCACACCAGTATGTCAAGGTGAGTAGTTCATTACAAAAGAAATATCCTCACAGCCCTGTTGTTTCTACCAGTTACTTGATACCTCCAGTGTTTTGTTGGGTATCCTTTCACAAATACTCATTTAAAGGTAAATGTGGTTCCATGTATGCTGAATGTGGTGGCTTTCATGAGAAATGTCAACATAGGCTCTTATGGATGATGCTTGGTTTCCACTTAAAGGAACTTTTGGGAAGGATAAGGAGGGGTGGCTTCGTTGGTGGAGGCGTGGCCTTGTTGGAGAAGGTGTGTCAATAGAGTTGGTCTTTGGGGTTTTAAAAGCCATTGTAGGCCCATTCACACTCTCTGATCCCTGGCTGTGTATCAGGAGGCAATCACCTCGCATAAATAGAACAGTACCTAACATATCCAGTCAAGAGAAATGTGGCATTTAAGATTGCTTGGAGGTCTTAGGAGGATTCAGGTCTCTGTTGTGTTTTAGTAAATAATCTGCAGACACTTATTTTAATCACTATGAATTTATAACATAGCATAACTGTAGATAATCAGTCTTATGTGCCAGTCATTTAATTTTAAAACCACAGGGGTGATGAGATGGCTTGGGTGTAATGATTCTTGCTACAAATCATGATGGCCTGAATGTTATACTCTGAAACCACAGAGAGAGAAGAGAGAAGCTATTCTTGCTAGTTGTCTTGTGACCTCTACTCACATGCTGTGTGTGTGTGTGTGTGTGTGTGTGTGTCTATACACCAAAATAAAAAGTGTTGAGAGCTATTGTTGTGTCTCAGAACATTTGACTTATCAGGAGCAAAATCCCATGAAATTGCAATTTATTTATGTAGATGCTGTTGGTTGATTAGGATGCTGTGCTGTGGTCTCAGTGTTTTTGGCAGGCTCTTGCCATTCACTCTGCAAAGAGCTTCTGCCTCTCTATGATTGTTTACTTCAGTCTCATCCAAACTCATTTGTAGCATGGTGGGTCTAACATATTGTTGAATATAAATAGTGATTTTTTTTTTATGGAGAGACTTTTCAAAGAAAATCAGAACACACCTGCCACTGTCAAGAATTTCTGGATTTTGTCTACTACTTTTAGTAGGAATTCTCTGTGTAATACATAATATCTAAGTACATGAAACCAGAAAGCTTATGTTATTTTAGAGATTATAAGGTTTTACTACTTTCTTGGAAGTAATTGCTCCTTCAGATGTCTCTAGAATTAGAAGTGAATTGGAGCAGTGAGGGTAGGCATGCTTTTCTTGTTCCAGGTCATAGAATGATTTAACTGTTTACCATTTGGTATGAATGTATCCATAGGTTTGCTGTCCATGGTCTTCATTGTGCTGAGGAAGTCCATTCTCTACCAGTTCTATAGAGTGATTGAGTACAATGGCACAATATTAAAAGAAAAGACAGTGAAGACAGAATGGTAGTTTCGCTCTCACAGATGAGTTTTAAAGAGGGGTGAGTGTTTCCTTTTGCTCTACTCTTCTGGCACATTAAAAGCTGTGTTTCTCTCTCTGTTGGGTTTACCATTCATGTGTGAACTTAGAGAAATCATTAGGCAGCAACCTAATAGTGCCTTGAACTTGAATGTCTAAGCCATCAGAGGTAAGAGATTATTTTGAAGTATATTTAGATTTAACTAGCTTGAGGTTTTAGGTTAAATTATTTGCTGAAATTCTCATATTTTCACTGTTGCATTCTCTTTCTCTTTGAATACATGTAACAAATGTATGATTGTCCTGTAGAGTATCGTTTTTATGAGCATCTTTCTGGCTATTTCTCACCTTCAATCTGGCACACTATTTCTTGGCCAAAATTAAATAATGAAAAAGAAACCCATGAAAATTCTCTATAAGTTTACTGATGCTGTTCAAAGACTGAGAATATGAAGCACAGGCAGGACATTGAACCACAACAAATGACTGACCTCTCCCTTTCTTTCTTCCATTCTTCCTTCCTTCCTTCCTTCCTTCCTTCCTTCCTTCCTTCCTTCCTTCCTTCCTTCCTTTCTTTCTTTCTTTCTTTCTTTCTTTCTTTCTTTCTTTCTTCTCTCTCTCTCTCTCTCTCTCTCTCTCTCTCTCTCTCTCTCTCTCTTTCTTTGTAATTTTGATTAGTCATATCCTCTACAAATGTCACTAAAAGCAGATCAATATCTTTAAGAATGTTAATAACTTTCAAAACAAGAGTTAAATCCAAATTACATACATGACACAATGTAGCAAACTGAGATTTCCTGTCTGTACAGGTTGTTAGACTGCCAAGTCTTTGGTTAGTGTTACAAGTCGCAGGCAAGCCTCCTTAGAGCTTGCTGTTCTGTATTTTATTTTTCCTGTAGTCTCACAGAGTTTCAGAGTTCGAGAAAGTTTTACATTCAGCATGAGTCTGTCCAGCTAAAATACAGAAAAAAAAATACAGAGAGCAAAAATCTTTACATGTTCATCCTGTAATATTTGTGTGTGTGTGTGTGTGTGTGTGTGTGTGTGTATCTCACATTATTTTGTTTGATAACTTTTACTTTATCTTACTGGTCTTTTGCTTGTATGTATATTACTGTTTTCAACTTTGGTTTTGTTTTCATAAATTTTATTTATTTTGTGTTTGTGTATATTTGTCTAATTTATTCTTATGGCTTTCTTTTTTTATACTTTTTTAAATTTGCCTGATTTTTAGGGGTTAGTATGTCGTCTTAGAATTGGATGAGCAAAATGAGGAGGACTTGGGAGAAGATAAGAGAGAAGAAACCATGATCTGAATAGCTGTATGAAAAAATATTTTAAATAAAATGTGGGGATAAAAACTAAAGCTTTTATTGTTTAATGCATAAATATCAATATTTTCTAAATATTTCACTTGTGCTCAAGCCTTATATTTACGAGAGATTGGTTTAGCCACTTTTATTTTTATTTTTATTTCACTAAAAACAAAATTCTATAAACTTTCTGAGATTTCTCTGTAAGCTACTAATTAATTTCACAGACGAAAATATAGAGTTTACATTGGAAACAGTCTGCTACTTCCAGCTTACCCAAGTGACCAGTGTCTTGATCACTGGCTATTATGAAGTGACAACTTATGTCTCCTGTTACTCTAGGTTGAGGAGAAAAATAACCTGACTCCTGGGGAGATTTCTGTCAAAACCGCATCAGCTAAATCTGATCACTGGGGACACAAGAAAAGAACCCCACACACTGAGGAATAATGTTTGAACCTTTCCATATGCCTGTACTAAAAAATGCCAATGTAAAGAAGAAATGAGAAGAAATGCCGTCACTTTGTAGATTAAAGGGCTCTTCAGTAAAGTGAGAGTTGCAATGCTTACGTTGTCATGGATAGTAAGTAAATCAGGAAAAACGAACAGGACAATACATTTGGGATACTTGTCATAATCAGAACGTCAGTCCAGACAACAATAGATCAAATGAAAGAGGGTTAGTTTTGATATATTTGTGTACCATGTCAGAGGCTTTCTTAGCTAATTCCCACAAGGTAAATTCCCCCGTTTATTAGTTTGTTTTTCCATTTTCAGCTGAGTTAATAATAAATAATAAATAAGTGTTACTAAACATGGAACTCATTTATTTCTTTTTAATTTGTATCTAGTTCTAGTATGAACTTTGTGTTTCTATAATATAACTTCACTACTAAGTTATAATTTCCAAATTAAGTTTAATTAAAAATATAATTGTTATTAATAGAGATTATAAATAAATATTAACAATAAAACCTAATATCAGCATTTATCATTAAGCATTGTGAACAAAATATCTGAAGCCATAGCATATACCCTAATGCTGAAAGAGACTTTGTGTACGTCCTTCTGTCTCCTTTTATGGGACCTGTAATATGTCAGTTTCATTTTGTGATCAAAGAGAGGGAAATCAGAAGAGACCAGTGAAAGTGATTCAAACCTCTGTATGCTGAGTAAGCTAAAATCCTCAGCAAAAGCAGCTCCCAGATAGACCAAGTTTCAGACAGTGAAAAACTCTTCACCCAAAAAAAATATAACTCTGGGCTTCTCTTCTGCCTGGGAAAGTTTTGGTGTTAGGATAAATTTACTTGCAGAGAAGAATGGGATCAAAATGGGAACATTTGATAGAAGATAAATATTAGGAAGAGACTTAAATCTAACCATGTAAACAGTGACCTCATTTGACATTCAAGAATCCTTAGCTGTCTAGTGAAATGATGTTAGTGTGACTCCTTGGTCTCATGTGCTTATACTCATCTTCTACCTCATGTGTATCTTTCAAACATTTTGTTTCTTACTCTAATTTGTCTTTGTGAAGAAACTATCATTTCTCAGATAGGTATTTACATCTCCATGGCAAAATTAACAATTTTATAGATACAAATTTTCTCTACTTCTACTGAGAATCCACTCACAAATAACCTCATAAGTACATCTCCTTAGATTTGATTTTGTTTTTCTTAAATCTATTCATAGCATTGCAGGCTGAAATAGAATCTGTTTACTCTTTCTTTATAACTTAAAGCTATTCAATACTTTTCAAACTCAATAGTTAAAATTATTTTACATGTTGTATGGGTGTTTTCTCTCAGAAAATATTTATTATGGGGGGCCTTTTGGGGTGCGGCTTGGTAGGAGTCTGACATTGTCCAAGGATAAGGAAATGGGCTTAAGGCAGGAATCTGACCTTGGCCATGACAGGGACATAAGCTCAGGCAGGAATCTGGCATTAGGGCATGAGAAGGAAGTATGTTTCACCAAGAATCTAACTTTAGGCTATAATAGGGAAGGAGGGTGCAACAAAAGAAGTAGGCTTCAGGCAAGATTTTGGGCTTGGACAAGGAAGTGGACTCAAATATTTTGGTCATTATGACAAGCCCTTTTAAACAATTGTCGTGGGAGTAATCATGGAACTTACTGTCTTGTTCTTTATTGTACTGCTCATCCTTAATACTTGCATGTAATTAAAATGGTATAAAAAGCAGATTGGGAAAATTAAATTTGCCCTCAGTCTCAAAATTGACTGCGGTCATGCAGCAATATTGTCTAACTGTCTTTTTTTTTTTTTTTTAATCCTCACTCCCATGTTGGAGAACCCATTGACTGACTGAGTGGGCTTGGTCAAATTATGAAATATGCTTTTGCTATTTTTGAGGTTATAACATAATTCCACTATTTTCCCCTTTCCCCTCTATTCTCCAGTCCCCTTCATACACTGTCTTGCTGTCATTCAAATCCATGGCCTCTATATCCTGAATTGTTTGTACATGCCTATGTATATGTAAAACATATATTCCTATATATAGTCTGCTTACTATAGACCTATATTTTCCTAACTAAAACCTGCTTAGTCTGTATAGTATGCCTTGTATGTATGTTTCAGACTTGACCATTTGGTATTAGGTAACCAAATAGACTGCTCTATTTATGTGTACTGATAATGTGTTTAAGAAGCATGCTTGGGACAAATAGTGTAAAGAGGAAAGGAGGCTAGGCTGGAATAAAAATGTGAGTTGAGTTATACTTCTTGTTACTTAGGAACATTGTGTTCTTATGAGGTGAGTATGGGCAGTGTAGCAGAGGCAACTTGCTCAAGAAGTGTAACTGCAGTTATCAGTGTTGGCAGTGGGAAGAAGCATTACCATGGGGACTTATCTGATTTATGTAAGTGAACAGACATCATAGGACATCCTTCTGCATTCTGCATACTCCAAATGCAATATCTCTTCCTAACCAACACTTCCATGAATAGGCAAAACTACCGCTCATACAGTAATGTCTGAGTTCACTGCTGCTATTAATGCCCATGTCAACACTACCATCTCTTCAGATACTGTTCTGAGCTTGATAGCTGCATGAATGAAGACTAAGTAATGGTCAACACATCAGATTCCAGGAGGAAGTTACTGTGCTTATGTTTACTGAAATGATTGAAGATAGATAAAAGATGAAGGCGTTATCATGACATTGCCGATGTTTCTGTGTTCAGTTTATTAACAGGAACTCTGTCCTCAGTTGATCAAGAGAACTCGACATTGCCAAGATAGTGGCTCCTCTTATTATTTACTGCTTTCTGGATATAGCTGTTATTGACTGCTCAAATACGAGATATGGTATATTGTTCAAGGGTATTCCTCAGTCTCAGGAACTGAGGCACAATTCAGGACCACGTGCTATACCTAAGCAGGTATACAGTAGAGGAAATGCAAAAGTAAGCACATTTTCCCTTGAATTGTTGAAAATATCAAAAATGGGACCCAACTGCCTCGAAACCTTGGATATCAGAGTTTCAAAACCAGTGCATTACTTCTACAAAAACTTATAAAGTCCTTATGTTATAGTATTTGATAAATCTTGTGGTGAAAATTGAAATTTCCTCCTGCAATTCTTGTTCACTATTGTATAAATGTTGTTCTTTCCAGTATAGAATATTATAATGTAGTCAGCTCATAATCAGGTAGATAGTTGGACCAATGAGGTAAGAATGCTGATTCTAGTCAGAGCTTTTTCCTCTGTCATGAGTACATAGGACAAAAGACAGAGATAGAACCTAAAGCAGTGTTGTCTCACATGAATATGACCTTCGAGGTTCATGTCTTGTGCTCACATTCATATCATAAGCACTAAGCCCATGTGTGCAGTGTAGCAACACTGGGGCACTTAATGTAACTCAATGGATAATTTATCATAATTAATTATTTTAGAGCACTAGCAATGTTTCCTGAGATGTGATCATATGTTATAAGTTGCTTCAAACTTTGTATCTACTATCTTATACTAATACATATATTTCTTCTACATGTGTCCTCTTTCCATTACCGTCTTTACATCTTTTGCTTGCATTCCTTTAGACTAGTTGAACCAGAAGTTATGTGTATCTGTCAAACTTTACCTTCATATACTCACAAGAGATATGCACAAGAGATTTCCCAGGCATACTGCTTAAAACTCTGCTCACTAGCCAGGCATGGTGGCGCACACTTTTTCCCAGCACATGGGAGGCAGAAGCAGGCAGATTTCTGAGTTCAAGACCAGCCTGGTCTACAGAGTGAGTTCCAGGAGTTCCTACAGCCAGGGCTACACAGAGAAACCCTGTATTGAAAAACAAGACAACAACAACAACAAAAACAAAAGAAAACAAAACAAAAGTCTGCTCACTGGGAGAGTTTTCACTATTATTGTATATGAAGGCACTCAGGATAAATGATCTAGTCCATCTATTATCCACATTAACTCCATTTTAAAGGCTTATTTTTAAATGAAGACATGTCTTTTAAAGTACGATTTTACAAGACTTAACACTCAGTAATTGCATGCTTATTAAAATGACTGCTAACTGTGAGTCTCAACCGTGTCACTCCTGCCTACAGCAGTATATAACAGAGCACATCCACCATATTATAGATTGTTCATATGTCTGCTTGGCTTACTTTCCTTTGTGACTCTCAGAAGATTCAGGTTAAGATAAATGTTATGCACATTGGGATTCCCTGTAACAGTTTTCTATCTTTATTACATAGTAGGCATTGGTTGTTGTTAGTTATTGTTGTTGTTACTACTTGCCTAGGAAAGTAAGGGGATGAGTTGTGATTTTTTTCACTTGACATAAAATCTGGATGTTACATCCTTCATAAATACTTCCTAAGCAATAAGCTGAATTGTATGACTGAGGAGGAAGGCTACTTACACTGTGTCCTGTATTTTGAGTCATGTTGTAAATCATCTGGAACATTACTCCTATGTGAAAAATATGTTGCCTCTGGAAAATGATGAGTATTACCCCACAGCATTATTCCTTTGTCATGACTTTGAATGTACTAGATGCAATAAATATTTCTATAAATATTTCTATATATTTTTTATTCTATATAATTTTTTATTATACTTATATAGCATCCCCCAACTCACTCCATCATCCAGTTCTCTAGTCCATAACTTTTTCAGTTTTATTTGCTGCTTGGCATAACTATGAAGACTGAACACAACCAGGGTTACATAGTTGCTAATTGGTATCCTGTCTGTTAAAAATGGCCATTCAAGTGCATCAGCCCCACTTATCTTAGGTCCTTATTTCTTCATGATTTTAAGTATCAACTAGGTCATATTATGCCATTAATTAAGATCCTTGCTAGAATGTTAATTCATATCCTAGAACAGTGCATTGGTTTCTGTTAAATTTGATTTCTGTGCTGCCTTAATTAAATGATGGGCGAGTTTGGTTGTATGCATGTTTGTCTGTCACATGACTGTATATACATGAGTCCAGGAAACTTCTTTAAATCAAGATTTTTGCTTCCATAATAAACCTCTCTGAACCATTATGAAAAATTTCAAAGACAGTTTTCAAGAGAAAGAATAGGAACAAATGGGAGATAGTCTGATTTTGGAGATACGGACATTACCTTCTAGTCTTGAAAGGAAGGCATTTAGCACTTATTTGAAGAGGCAGGCCACTTGGCAGATGTGAAATTCTTAGAAGAAAATTAAGAACCAAAAATGGCTGTAGTCTTCTTTCAGGATATCTCCAAAACACTCTTCAGGTATGTTTAAAACGTCCCTATAATTAGCATAAAAACTTGACTCTTTTGGATATTTAGTGGTTGACAAAAGTCAGCCGTTCTGATCATCAGATCATACTACGGACATTATGCTTCCTCGAGCTGACCACAGAAAGATATTACCACAGTACTTACTTTGGACACTACAGATAATTCAGTAATTTGTTTCTAATGATGCAGTTATTGCCTGTTCTAGACTTACGCAGATATGGACTGCCAGAACTAGTTCGTATGAAGCAGGTATGGAGATCCATGTTTTGGCACCAAATTTGTATTTTGTAATAATAAGTGGAAAGGGGAGGATGCAAAATTATGTGTACAAGAAATCAGACTGTGGCCCAATAAACCACCACAGAAAGTGATAGTGCCTTTGAAACCAGTGTTGCCTGTCTCAAGGTGCACAGGTGAAAGAGCATCACTCTCATTACACCTGTGCTTCATTTCAAGAGGACTTAGTGATAAAGCAAAGAGTTTGCTACCTATTCCTGTGAGTGCGATATGACTAAGAAAAAGAAACCCTTCTGTTTAGCTAGAATTTATAGGGAAATCAAGCTTGAAGAGACAGCTCCTAGCATAACTGCACAAACAGCTCTTATAGAGAATCTGTTTGGCTCTTGGCACCCATATCAGGAAGCTCAAAAGTATAACCAGTTCTAGGGGGGGCAATGTCTCCTACTGACTTCTCTAGACACTACATTCATGTGAGGAGCCGCCCTCACATTTGCCATTATAAGATGGCACTGACAGCTGTGTTCTAAGTGGTAAACATAGTCTGCACACATGCAGGGGCAGTTTTCCCACCATGTGTTCTGCCTTTCCCGTGATGACAACAGGGCCGATGGGCTGCAGCCAATCAGGGAGTAATACATCCTAGGTGGAGGATAATTCTCCTTAAAAAGGGATGGGGTTTCGCCATTTGCGGGCTTGCTCTCTTGCACTCTGGCTCCTGAAGATGTAAGCAATAAAGCTTTGCCGCAGAAGATTCTGGTTTGTTGCGTCTTTCCTGGCCGGTCGTGAGAACGCGTCTAATAACAATTGGTGCTGAAACCCGGGAACCTTAACTTATCCCAAAACCGGGAACGTATCGTTACTTTGTGCCTGCTTCCTGGCAACTTTATATTCCCCTCTATTTTATCCGAGGTCCTTCCCAAACTCCTGGGTTACTTTGTGCCTACTTCCTGGCAACTTTATGCTCACCTCTATTTTATCCGAGGTCCTTCCCAAACTCCTGGGGTCGCAAATTTCACTCACCGTGAACTTACCCTGCCGGCAACCACTGACTGCTGAAAGTTCTGAACTCGGTGGGGGAGTCGGTTCCCCGTACGGGCCACCAATTGTCACGCCTGCTCTCGACCAGCAAGAACGATGCGACCACCAGTCCTTCTAACAGCAGTTTATTCAGTCCTCATCTCTCTTCTTTCTCTTCATCAGTACCGTTCCCCAGCTGAAGAGTTCTGAATCCACGCCGGATCCTTCTCAACAGTCTGTTTCACGGGAACCTTTATTAACCGCTCCTTCCCCGTGATGCAGTTCTGAATCCTCCCTGTAGCAGGGGGTCTTCGCTCATGCCTGAAGATGTTTCTTTTCCCGGGTTTTTCGTCACCACTTCTTGCGCGCGCTCAACTGGCCAGGAAGAACGACGCTGCTACAGGATCCTTCTGCACACGTTTATTCAGTCCTGTTTCTTCTTGTTTATATCTCCCTTGTTTATATCTCTCTTGTTTATATATCTCCCTTGTTTTTATATCTCCCTTGTTTTTATATCTCCCCCTTGTTTTTATATCTCCCCCTTGTTTTTATATCTCCCCCGAACCCTGGGCCTCTCACTCTTTTATACTCTCAGTTCCCATCCACGCACAGCAGGCCACGCCACCTCACCAGGCACGCAGCTTCAGCTAATCAGGGCAGCAGGGGCAAATCTCCACCAAATTGGATTCACCTGTATCCTGGTACACCTGCGCAGCACTCAAGATGTTTGTGTCTTATATGAGGAAGTCAGGTGCAAGTCATATGACTTAGCTGCAGTCCCTGGCGCCTTTGGGACTGCCGCCACACCCGCTCCCCACACATTCACATATACATAACCACATAGAGCGCACGCACGCATGCACACACACACACACACACACACACTTATGAATAAATAAAAACTCTTAAAAATCATAAACAAAATTTCTAATTCCACATTAAGCAAATGTGTGAAGAGTATTTCTCATAGAAAACTCCTTCAGTAGCATTTATAATCCATGTGAGTCTCCCCTGTGGAGAAAAAAAAATTGCTCTAGAACTCAAATAATTTTAGAAATGAAGGGGAAACAGTATTTATTCTTCAAGTCAGGCCATGAATGTCATACTTTGAATAAAGTAAAACTCAGTACAGCACCTGAAATTGAAAAGTAATTAAAAACTGTCTTTCATTAAACCTAGCTCTCTGGAATTTATTAGAAGGTTGTGAGTTTTGCAGAACAATTTTAGGCAGCAACTTGGATTATAAAGCTAATTTACATCCAGCAACTTTTCAGTTGTAAAACTAATTTATAGTCAGCAATTTTGGGTACATACCTGAAGATATAACTTTCCTTTTCAAATATTAAAATATATGTGACCATATTTATTTGAAATAAAATATCTCATAATGTGGCAAATGATTTATAGTAGAAGTAAAAGTCAGCTTCAGTTCAGGCAATAAGGGCATAATGAATATAATTTTATCATCCTTGTGGGAATAAAATGTGTACAGTGGTTGTAATTTTAGATATCCTTCAATTCTACAGCGGATATTTGGATTCACATTCAGCATCCTCAGGAATTAAAATAAGTAAGCAAATATAAATGGACTAAAATGTGACACACACACACACACACACACACACACACACACACATATATATATATATATATATATATATATATATATATGAGAGAGAGAGAGAGAGAAAGAGAGATGAAAATAGCAGTGAACAATTTCAAAAAAAGAAGGTAAAATTGGAAGAACATGAAAGGAACCAACGTGAACCATAGATATATTAATTATTTTCTTTGTTCTGTGACTTAATACCTACAAAGAAACAAGTCAAGGGAAAGCATTATAGAAGAAAGCATTATAACTTACAGCCATGGTAAGAAGACCATGGGATGCCTTTTCAAATCTCTCTCAGTCAGGAAATTGAAATGGGACAGAAAGAGAGTGGGTCTGGTGTGTGAAATTCAGGGTCCTCTGTCTAAAGCTTGACTTCCTCTAACCAGGCTCCATGTCTGGAAAGTTTTACAACCACCTAAAACACTATTACCAGCTGAATACCAAGTGTTCAAAGATATGAAAATGTGAGTAATATTTTAAATACAAATTATAATTTTTCTCCTGAATGCTACAGGTATAATGGCATCTATTTTAAAATGATTGCAGTCTATATTTTAAAACCCTGAGTCTTAGAGTTCCAACTCTGTTTACAAGTCAAAATTTCATGCACTAGCAAGAAAGCCCAGCAGACAAAAGTAATTGCTGCCAGTGTCAATCCTTACAAATAGAGTTGGAACTTCTTAATCCAAGCAGTAGATTGAGAGAGTTGACTTCTGTATATAACCCTCTGATCTGCACATGCATGCTGTTGTGCACAGACACACACACACCAAAGTATACACACACACATACACACACAGAGGACATAAACAGTACACACAAATACAATGTACACATACAAAAATAAATATATGGAACTTTACTTATAAATCTAAAGTGTTCTTTGAGAATTTGGAACTAAGATAAGAGGATGGACCATTCAGAGACTACCCCACCCGGAGATCCATCCCATAATCAGCCACCAAATGCAGACACTATTGCATATGCCAGCAAGATTTTGCTGAAAGGACCCTGATATAGCTGTCGTGTGAAGCTATGCCAGTGCCTGGCAAATACAGAAGTGGATGCTCACAGTCATCTATAGGATGGAGCACAGGGCCCCCAATAGAGGAGCTAGAGAATGTACCCAAGGAGCTAAAGGGGTCTGCAACCCTATAGGTGGAACAACAATATGAACTAACCAGTACCCTCAGAGCTTGTGTCTCTAGATGTATATGTAGCAGAAGATGGCCTAGTCAGCCATTATTGGTAAGAGAGGTCCTTAGGTCTTGCAAACTTTATATGTGCCTGTACAGGGGAACACCAGGGCCAAGAAGTGGGAGTGGGTGGGTAGGGGAGCAGGGCGGGGGGAGGGTATAGGGAAATGTAAATAAAGAAAATATCTAATAAAAAATACGAAAACAAAACAAAACCAAATACACAACTTAGAGTTCCTGTAAACCTGAACCATGTTTCATATGTCTAATATACAATGGCACTGAGTAAATAGTCTCACACTAAAAAGGGGCAATGAAGAATATATCAAGAAAAGATTGGGTCACTGTCCATTATACTTATTTTCATGTTTCTATGGCAAACTGCTCGAGGAAAAAAAAAACTAAACAAAGTATCTATTTTGGCTCACAATTTATTGGTACAAATAATAGTAGTGTGAAGTCATGCAACAAGACTTTGAGGCAGCTGGAGTAAGAAAGCAGAAAATGATGGATACCCATGGTCAGCTTGCTTTATCATGTTAAGTGAGTCAGTAGGAGACTCCAGTCTATAAGCAAATGTCTCACATTCATCATTGACCTTCTAACCCCATGTAAACCTTCAAGAAACTCCCTCACATTTATGCTGTGAACTTTGTTCTTTTAAGCAAGATCCTGAGCAGCTGGACCATAAATCGATACTGTGACAAAAAAATAACATTGAACTCTAGCAGCATAAACACTACACACTACAGTTATATGTGTGACATCTAGGATGCATGGTGACATCATCAGGTTTGGAAGGGTTTGATAAACCTCCTTTCCAGTCCTGTGGTAACCATGGCCTCTCTCTTTGCACCACTCAGTGTAAGTAACTTTCCGTGTTGAATATCTAACATGCCAGACATTTGCAATATCTTGGTGTCTTCATCGTAACTTAACCTTCACCATTACATCTATGAGCACAGTTGTCAGGAATCACTCTATAAATTGTCTGACTTCAGTAGTTCTTCAAAACCTAAGGAAATGCTTCTTTGATCCTCTCACTATTCTGCTTGCCTGGTCACACAAACAAAACAATATAGAAGATGCAAGTCAAGTAAAAGTAGAGTCTGTCTTCTTTGTGTCACAAAGGATGCATCTGATCTTTCCTGGCTGAGCCTGGGAAGATGCTTCCCCAGTTAGCCTTCACCTAGAAGGAGATAACGAAGGCTCTCTGTTTTCAGGCATTCTCCTTTCAAATGACTTCCCATTGTTACCTCAATAAATACAGCTGGCAATCATTTGCTACAGCTGGAATATTATGTGTTTAAAATTTTCTCAACCAGCTTAAAGAAGGCTTAAAATATATAGAGTTATACTTAGTGTTACAACACACCTCATTTCTTAGGACCAAGTTTCTATGTTAGTTCCTACTGTTGTTGCTGTGACTGAAGCATCTTACCTGTGTAAGGGTTTGTGTTGGTCTACAGTTAGAAGGCACACTTTCTACTGGTACAGTAGTCATCATGGTGTGAACAGCTGGAAGCTGTGATGCCAGCAAGGTGAAACCACTTGCTAATAGTGTGGTCAGCAAGGAATCAGATGGAACAGAATGTGGAGGTGGAAGCCCCACTCTATTTCTTACAGTTGTTCCTCACACTCAAAAGATTTTACCAAATGATGCTACCAGCTATGGATCATGTACTGGCAGACATGAGTTTGTGAGTGATATATTACTTTCAAAAGCTCAACACATGATAAATATAGACAAAAAGAATGTGTAAGTGTTAATATATTAAAATAAAATCTAACTTTTATAAGCTAATTTAGTAAGTGAAATTTATTCCTCTTGGAAGTATTCTTTCCTCTTGATATATTCTTTGTAGAAAGATTATCTTATGTATTACTTGGATGCCACACCTGTCAATTGAAAAAGTTTGTGACCTACAGTTTAGGCAGGAAATAGAGGTGTAACATCGAGGTGAAAGAATTATTGGGGAGAGGGAGGCAGGAAGAGGAGCTCAAAGAAACCTGAGGATACAGACATAGTGATGTGTGATTGGTACCTGCGCACAGGTGTCCAGTCTCATAACAAAATGTAGGTTATAATAAATAGGTATCTTTGGTTATAGTCTAGTTAGTGTAAAGCCTAGCTATATGGCCAAGGTATTTGTAAACATAATTTGACTCTGACTCTTATATCTGGGAGCATGGGTCTGGGAATCAAAACTGGGACTTAACTATAACAATTAATGACATGGAAAATATAAAGTTTTATGTCAAGTGTCCAAAATTACTAAGGATAAACATTAGAGAGATTTAATCAAGACATAATGTTTTATATGTTTTATATGGGGGCATAGGAGCCTGATTTCTAAGCACTTTGTAAGTTTATGTATTGTTATGAAGATATGAGATTATAGTTACCATCTCTGAATACAATTAGTTAACATGGATACTTGCCCTAATTACTAGGCAAATTTAGGATGTACTACTTTTGATAAATCTTACTCTAAGTCATCTGTCTGAATGACTAGGTTCCATTCATTAATCTTGCACTCATGTATATGTTGGCTCTATACACTTGAATATTAAAAAATTTCCCTGTGTACTTACAGGATCCTACCAGATTTCCATTACAACATATTCTGGTTTAAAGGTTCACTCAATGAAATTTCACACTTTTCTACCTCTGCAGAAAGTACTTTTTGGACAGGAAAATATTTTGCTTTTAATTCTACTTCTCCATCCATCCATTCCCAAACAGCTGTTATTAAAGATTAAGCAAATAAAATGTTTTAACTTTGTGTACTCTATAGATGTAGGGTAAGATTCTTTTCTATCTCCCCCATCTCTCTCTCTTTCTCTCTGTGTGTATCTCTGTCTCTGTCTCTCTGTCTCTCTCTCCCTCCCTCTCTCTCTCTCACACACACACATACACACACACACATCAATGTTAATGTGGCACATGCATACTAGCATGACTTGAATATCAACAATATTTACTTCTCATATATAGAAGCAGATGTAAAACAATTTTGCTTAAGAAATGACTTCATTAGCCAGCAAGGTGTGGCCAAGGAAGGAACTTTGTAGCAAGTTCATATGACATTTGTATAGGTCATTTTCCTGGGGTTACTTCTCTTTACTCTTAGGTCCCACACAATTGATGCTTGGGGGGACAGTTCCAGCATTACCTGCTTATTTTATATCTAATAAATATGTTTGACTGCATAGAAAAATAGCTTAGTTATCAGGGAAGGTGAAGGATGTGGTAGGGGCTGTCCCAAAACACTAGTGGACTGTTCTATGACAGCCCTCCTAATTTCATAGTAACTGGACTCTTTATTAAATCAATGTTTTCTTAGTGATCCTCATTCTGCAAGCTACAGCTCAGGTTCTATCCACATTACTAAAGACAATCATAGGTATGTCATCAGCACGGGTCTCATGTAGCTCCACATCTTTATGTTCAGAGCTTGCTATTCAGGTCTCTTCACTTGCTTCACAAATTCGAATGATACCATAATAATAAATCTAACATATTTTATATAGCAACAAAGAAAACTCCAAATTCAGACTGTCCCCTAAATTTCTGCCCTCGACATCTCCAATTGACTCCCAGGCACACACTCTTCTCTGTTGATGGATTTTAAAAATATCCATCACCCCCATTTGTTTGTCTTTTGCTCATGGGTTTTAAAGGTTTCATAGTATTTTCCAGAATGTCTGTGTTTTCTTTGCTCCCCCAGTGAGCAGAAATATGTGACAAATTTAGCCAATTAATCTCTTCCTCACAAATTTTAATCTGCAGTACTCTCCTATTCTCTAATTTATCCTTTGAATTCAAAATAATGGTACACCAATATCTGTAATTTCCTATTCCCTGTGTGTATGTGTTTGTGTGTGTGAGTCTGTGTGTGTGTCTGTGTGTGTGTGTCTCTCTCTGTGTATATTTGTGTAAGTTTATATAAAATAAATAGAAAAAATTATGAATTAAATGCATGGAATCCATGATACATTAAAAAATGGTTTTGAATTAAAGTCACATTAAGGTTATGCAAGTTTGTTACTTGCATAAAAAATAGAGCCACAGATAACAGAAAATTGAAATCTAGGCTGAATAAGCAACCCAAAGAAGAGTAAGGTGGAGGTTTTGGCAGAAGCCAATGCAGCAGGTTTTGAATGTTAATGTGGCTCAGCTCATCTGAAGTAAAGTGAGTCAGCTGTTTGTCACAGAGCAATCAGCAGACGAGACAGTGGAGTGTTTTCTCCAGCTACAACTTAATAAAGGATTGCTAAATGAATTCACCAATTTGTGCTCTACATGCAAGTGTGTAGGCAGATACGATAAAACATCACCATGAAAGAGAAGAAGCTCTAAAAGCTGAATACTTAGTAAGCATACTGAAAGTAAAAACGAAGAAAATGTTACGTTCAGCATCCTGAAATATAAAGATTTTATCCATAATATCACAGGCATTGTGCCCATTTAATTTAAGTAAATATGTATTAGTATGCAATATGTGCTATGTACCAATTTATAGAGATAAAAATAGTTAAAATCCCATGAATATATGTTAACAAAATTAAGAATAATAGCATATATCTCATTTAGCTATTGTCTTGTGTACTGTCAAGGAAAAAAATATACATTATGAATGATTCAAACTGATCATCACTTGTACAAAAAACCTTTAATTACAGACAAAAATCAGCTCAATAAATGTGTAAGAATGTTCTAAGAAGTATTCTTCGAATGAAGTAAATACAACCTCTCAACTGCATCACTCAGCTGGTCATGTTCAGGTAACATAAGAATCACACAGGATCTCAAAAATAGAAATATAGTGCTGAATTCAGTAATGACCAGATCTTAGAATGTCAATCACTATCTACATAAGTAGCTAGGGTCCAGAAAGATTAGGGAAAATGTTATTTCCAATATGTTAGTAGAAAATAGGATGCATCAGGAATAGATCTTGAGTCACCATAGCATTCACTGCCTGTAGGTATAGGAGTGTCTAAGCTTGTGCTTCCCATCTACGGCAACACCATTGAGGATTGCAGGTATGCAGACCTTACTGAGGACCAGCTATGCTCCAGTGAGAACCTGAAGGACCATATGGTTATCGCATTGGACTTCTGCCATGAGGAAATTGTCCCCCAGATCAAGGAGGGACAGTGGGTCCTGATTGTGGCCATGGCAACAGCCCTCAGGGCATCATGAAGCAGCTGGAGGGTATCTTAGAAGAAGCCACATAGCTGAAACTATGACCGGGCATTCCCATTGTTGTGACTTGCTCCAAAACTTGAAGCCCATCAAACCCATGCAGTTCCTGGGAGATGAAGAGACCATGTGTAAAGTTATGTAGCTGGGGCTGCTCAGAGCAAGGTGGAGCAAGCAGGCAGACTCCTAGCCCATGGACATCATTCCTGCCTATTCTTGCCTTTTGCACCCTTTCTCAGCATCTGTCACACTGACTATATCTTTAGTGTCTTAAGTTTAAGTTACTGCTGCAGATTGAGACTCATGTCTACCACTTTTATTTTAGTATTTTAAATTTCCTTTGCACCCACCTCCTTCAAAGAATCTAGTCAGAATAACCACCTCTGAGGCTTCAGGTCCTTGCTCCATATGTAGGAATGGCTCCCCTTACCAGGATAGTTAAGAGGGAGTAGTTATAATATTTTCTTAATCCTTGGTTTACTAGGGGTCTGTGTAGGAAGGGGTCAGGGAGGAATTGGTTACATGCTATGCTGTAACCAATGAAGAGAAGCTACAGCCCAGTGTTGTTGCTGAAAGCTGTGATGCGTTCTTCCTCCGCTAGGTAAGCAGAGGATGTAGTCTTTCCAGTGGAGGGTGAAAGCAACTTCCATGGCGATTTAAAAGGGACCGTGTTCTCTCTGACTCTAAAGGAATTGCAGACCCCAGGTTGGGATCAGTTCTGTCAAGTCTTTGTGTTACACAGACACCGACACCGACACCGACACCGACACAGACACAGACACAGACACAGACATAGACACAGACACACACACACACACACAGACACACACACACACACAGAGACACACACACAGACACACACACAGACACACACACACAGACACACACACACAGAAATATATATATTTACATATATATAGTATAAATAAATACATATAGTGAATTCTTTAGCCATTTCATTTATATGCATTTTATTTAAACTTCTTTTGTCCTAGAAATGCCTGAGATCTAATATATGATAGAATATATGATATTTTATGTATATTCATATAATTATTATATAATTATATATTATATACACATATGTATAAATATGTAATAGATATAGATATGTGTAACTACAATAAATATATAAATGTAACATAAAATATAAATATAAAGCATACAAAAATAGTTAAAGAAATTAGAAAGAAAAGGCTTAATTCTTTTGGCACACTCAAGTGATGTCATTGAACTTTATTAATAGAGTAGATACCTTCTTAGTGCCTATTATGTGCCAGAGGCATTTCTAAGTTTTGATGCATAGAACCCAAACTCCAAAAAAAAAAAAAAAAGGAAAGACATTATCACCTTTGTGTTGCACATGTGCTCTATTTGGAGGAATATGCTAATTTAACAGAAGCCATTGAGTGAAATGAAAAAAAATTAATAAAAGAGTGATTTATAAGAAAAAATGCTACTTTAGACATCCAAATAAAAGTAATTAGCATATGAACAGAGGCTGTGCTGTGATTTTTAGAGGCATTTAATTACCATGCCTCCTTTCCCTCTCTCCCTCAACCCTGCCTTCAAATGCTGTAAAGTAAATTTGCAGTAGTTATCAGGGCATCTCCCGTTGAAGCCAATTGTTATCCAGTCTCAGACCAAAGCACTACAGGATCAGTTTGATTTAGAGAAGCAGACTTATCCTTATTAGATACGGATGTTGTTGTACTTGATGCAAAGAACTGTCTGAGAACTGGGGACACAGAGTAAGGCTACTCAACAGGTTCCTGACCTCATTGTATGGTAGTCAAGAATCAGACTCAGAAGGGAAATGAGGGTAACTGTTATATTCTGAGAGCAGGAAAATGTCTGAAGCATTGTAGCTTCAATATTAAAGTACATTAATTACTTATTTTTAATTTTATTTTAATTAGGTATTTTCTTCATTTACATTTCTGATGCTATCCCAAAAGTCCCCCATACCCTCCCCCCCCTCCCCTACCCACCCACTCCCACTTCTTGGCCTGGGCAGTCCCCTGTACTGAGGCATATAAAGTTTGCAAGACCAATGGGCCTCTTTCCACTAATGGCCGACTAGGCCATCTTCTGATATATATGCAGCTAGAGACACGAGCTCCGGGGTACTGGTTAGTTCATAATGTTGTTACACCTATTGGGGTGCAGACCCCTTTAGCTCCTTGGGTACTTTCTCTAGCTCCTCCATTGGGGGCCCTGTGATCCATCCAATAGATGACTGTGAGCATCAACTTCTGTGTTTGCTAGGCCCCAGCATAGCCTCACAAGAGACAACTATATTTGGGTCCTTTCAGCAAAATCTTGCTGGCATATGCGATGGTGTCTGCATTTGGAGGCTGATTATGGGATGGATCCCCGGATATGGCAGGCTCTAGATGGTCAATCCTTTCGTCTCAGCTCCAAACTTTGTCTCCTGTAATTCCTTCCATGGGTGTTTTGTTCCCAATTCTAAGAAGGGGCAGGGTCCACACTTTGGTCTTCGTTCTTCTTGAGTTTCATGTGTTTTGCAAATTGTATCTTATATCTTGGGGATTCTAGGTTTCTGGGCTAATATCCAATTAACAGTGAGTACATATCATTTGAGTTCTTTTGTGATTGGGTTACCTCACTCAGGATGATGCCCTCCATGTCCATCCATTTGCCTAGGAATTTCATAAATTCATTGTTTTTAACAGTTGATTAGTACTCCATTGTGTAAATGTACCACATTTTCTGTATCCATTCCTCTGTTGAAGGGCATCTGGGTTCTTTCCAGAGGAACACTCCTCCATTGTTGGTGGAATTGCAAGCTTGTACAACTACTCTGTAAATCAGTCTGGTAGTTCCTCAGAAAATTGAACATAGTACTACCAGAGGAATGGCACAATACCTCTCCTGGGCATTTATCCAGCAGGTGTTCCAACCGGTAAGAAGGACACATGCTCCACTATGTTCATAGCAGCCTTATTTATAATAGCCAGAAGCTGGAAAGAACCTACATTAGTTACTTTTATGTTGTGATAAAACACCAAAAGAGAGGAAGTTGATATAAACATCTCATTTATAGGTGAATATTCCAAGATTTCTCACTTTCTAGATATTTATTCCCATGTACCATAGAAGGAAGCTTCTGTTATGATGGCTGAACAAGGCACTGATTTATGAATGTACAGAGGGCCATTAAGTGTCATTTGATTGCTTTGTTCCTTTATCGAAAGAGTATTATTTGTTTTTCTCACAAGTTCATGGCCTACCTAGTGCCAGAGTCTTAAACACCTGAGCAGTGTGTAGGATGAGCTCTATCTCACAGAGTCCATCTTAAATACCATCACATAGTTGTTGGCAACTGCCCCAAGCTTTGTGCCACAATTGCACTAGCACATCCTGCAAACAGGCCATCATTGTAGACCAAAGGGTTGGTAGTTCTGTTGCTGTTTTCCTTCTTCTTACTTAGAATGCACAAAACCTTCCAGTATCATAAACACTAGTTATTAATTTTAACATCTTCAGGTAGGCACAACTCAGTTTTGCATGTTCAATGAGTTTATTTTCTATATATTAGCTTCAGCAATAGAGTCTGTCAATTTGTGGAGAGAAAACAATAACCTTTGCTATATCTTGTTGGGTGGAGGTTCCCTTGGGTCCATTTGAGCAAGAAATCGATAAGATGTAATCCACAACTGAAATAGCAGGTTTTATTTTTTGGTGAGCATGTAATTCCATTTATATCACCTTCACACACATATACATATACATATACATATACATATACATATACATATACATATACATATGCATATGCATATGCATATACATATACAATCTTCTACTATATTAAGTTTCCATATGTTTTAACAAATGAGTATTAGTTTTACCTGTTTCATTCTGTATCCTATTCTGCACCTTTTCTTCTCTTACCTTCCGCACTTGATTCTCCTGTTCTAGCCCCTATCCATCCATCACTATCTCCTTTCTATGGTGATCCAACTCTCCCCTTTAGTCCTGTACTCTATAGCTAACCTCTGTGGTTATATGGATTATAGACTGCTTATTGAACGCTTAACAACTAACATCCATATATAAGTGAATACATATCAAATATCTCTTTTGGAGTCTAGGTTGCCTCCTGTAAAATCAGTTTTTTCTGTGTTCTCTATAATATTTTTGACCAGCACGCATGGCATTTACCTTAAGGGAACTTGACAAGTTGGAAGTGGGTGAGAAAGAGGCTCACTTTGTTCCCTTTTGTTCTGTATCCTCTGTCACCTGCTCAAATGTTTTAACAGTTTCTGAGAGGATTTCTTAAATTGGTATTGACACATACTATCCCTTGTCCACTTTTAGTTTTGTCTTGTGAAAGTTTGATAGCAGCACACATCTCAGTAGCATATAGAGTCTCAATTGTTAATTTAAAATGGTTTTTCAGCTGTGTGGCAAATGATTTCATTATGATAGACTAAAAAAGTATTGATATTTCTATTGGAAGAAAGTCCAATATAGGTAGACTAGAATTAATTTCTTCTGCTTCTTCTTGATTGATACCAATGAAACGTAATGACCTAGTTATGTACAATATTTTCAACATGATAACCAAGTTAATATTTTTATTAATGATTAACAGAAACACTGTTCAGTGATTGTAGTTATGTCAATATTCTCATAATTTATGGCCACTCTGTAACATTACTTTTAAATTATCACAAAAAGTATATACTGAATAATTTTATTGCCATACTAATCCTTTACCAGCTAAGTAAACTGCCATGGTATTTTTAGTACATCAGTTTGCTAGACATGTCTGAGAAGGAATAGGTAAAATTTTCTTAGGTATTCCAAACATTTGCTATGACGTGTTCTAAAATTAGTGAAGTACATTTAAGGTCAATTGATTTCTATTTCAGCACAAGCTGGAAAAGTGTGGTAAGCAATTGGATAAGTCTGAGAATTCATGTGTTAAGATAAACAATTTACTCACTACTTTCACTGTATACATTATGAGACTGGGTCTTCTCACCACCTGAGAGTAAGCTCTGGTTTTAGAACTGTGATGTTCAGGTGCAGGGGACAGACAGTAGCAGGCTGTTTCAATGTGGATTTTTTTTTGAACACTTTCCTATGGGGCTCTTAAGGAGGGAGGATATATAGAGCTTTTAACTCACGAAGGCTGGATGATGGAAGCTCAACAGGTTGAAGAAAAGATGTTTGATACTGTAAACATATGTGAACCTAAGATCTTTAATGTTAGCTTCTACACAATAATAACTATAGTAGAATGATACAGACGAGAAGAAAAAAAAATAACACTGATGCACTATTTGGAAGTTGAAGTATTCAGTCCAGTCTGTAAAATCTCCAAATTAATCTTTATTTTAGAATGTAAATCTATATCCTTTAAAATGCCAAGTATTCTTTCATATTTTATTTTCAAATATTTTTCTTTTCCTGTGATGCATGCTGTCTTCTTTAAACTGACTGGATCTCTCAAGGCAAGTTAACAATCAAAGCTAACTTTGCTGCAGGGCATTTGCAGTTGAAGTCACTTGAATTTAAATCACAAAGACTTTTCAGAGAGAAAGCATTTTCATCTCCTAATATGGAATCCAGGAGCTAGAAAATCCTCCAGGGAAACACCTTTTTGTTTTATCAACTTGGCATCTTGCACCTGTTTGCAAATTGACAAGAAAAAGGATTTGAATACCACAGTTTAAAACCTGGTGTCTTAAATTTATTTTAAAACTGTTACAGAAATAAAGCCTCTTTTCTCTGTTAAAGGCTATCAAAGGCTATTAGCGCTTAGCCAATCAGGTTGGTATGGTGAAAATAAATGCTCTGTGACGCTTAATACTCACAGTTAGATCTGCAGTCGTTAAAGATACAATTTTTCTCATCAATACACTTCTTAGTGGCTGCCTTCCCAGGCAATGATGAAAATGAACAATGGGATCAGCTCGTTGACAGGAAATATCTTAATGCTGAATGACATCTCATATGGTCCACGGAAATGGATGCAAAAATATACCCTGGCATATTTTCCAATGTTATTAGCATGCAATTTGTATCAAAAAGCATATACAGGGGATAGATAGATAGCTCAATAGTCTATTGATGCCTAGCACCGAAAATTAAAAAAAGCAAAACAAAACAATGCATGAAAATATTATAACTTTACTTAGGGTCTCGTTTGTAATAAACTAGCATAATCAGAATGAATGTTGCAAGTAAAGGGTGTGTTTCGCTGTGTACTTCTAAAGACACATTTCATCACTGAAGAAAGTCCAAGCAGGACTCAGGAAGCCATGACTGAAGCAGAAGCGAAGTTATCCTTAATTGTTTACTGGCTTGCTCACTGTAGCTTCCCCTGCTTTCATTTTTAACAGCCAGGGCCATGCGCCCAAGGGAAACACCATCACTAAGATGCTGGTTGCACACACATCAATCATTAATATGAAAATGTCCATAGTCTTACCCACTGGCCAATCTGGTAGGATATATTTTTATTTGATATTTCCTCTTCTGAAATAGCTCTGGCTTGTAACAAGATGACAAATACTATTATTGTGAAGTTTTATTTTACATTATATGTTGAATCATTCTATCATTTTCATTATTTTTATATGGGTACCATACGGAAGTGTATCAAATGAAACAAAACATTCTTTAATGTTGCACAAAAGTAGAGAAAACAGAATAAATATGGTAGCATAGATATATTTTAAAACAAATTTAAAGTACTATTAAACTAGCAAAATGAGGAAATAAAGAGGAGAAAATACTTATTTTTTTTCTTTTTTTTATTAGGTATTTTCCTCAGTTACATTTCCAATGCTATCCCAAAAGTCCCCCATACCCTCCTCACCACCCCCCCACCCACCCACTCCCACGTTTTGGCCCTGGCATTCCCCTGTACTGGGGCATATAAAGTTTGCAAGTCCAATGAGCCTCTCTTTCCAGTGATGGCCAACTAGGCCATCTTTTGATACATATGCACCTAGAGTCAAGAGCTCAGGGGGGGGGGGGTACTGGTTAGTTCATAATGTTGTTCCACCTATAGGGTTGCAGATCCCTTTAGCTCCTTGGGTATTTTCTCTAGCTCCTCCATTGGGGGCCCTGTGATCCATCCAATAGCTGACTGTGAGCATCCACTTATGTGTTTGCTAGGCCGGATGTAGTCTCGCTAGAGAAAGCTATATCAGGGTCCTATCAGCACAATCTTGCTAGTGTATGCAATGGTGTCAGCGTTTGGAGGCTGATTATGGGATGGATCCCTGGATATGGCAGTCTCTAGATGGTCCATCCTTTTGTCTCAGCTCCAAATTTTGTCTCTGTAACTCCTTCCATGGGTGTTTTGTTCCCAATTCTAAGAAGGGGCAAAGTGTCCACACTTTGGTCTTCGTTCTTCTTGAGTTTCATGTGTTTTGCAAATTGTAACTTATATCTTGGGTATTCTAAGTTTCTGGGCTAATATCACTTATCAGTGAGTACATATTATTTGAGTTCTTTTGTGATTGGGTTACCTCACTCAGGATAATGCCCTCCAGGTCCAACCATTTGCCTAGGAATTTCATAAATTCATTCTTTTTAATAGCTGACTAGTACTCCATTGTGTAAATGTACCACATATTTTTGTATCCATTCCTCTGTTGAGGGGCATCTGGGTTCTTTCCAGCTTCTGGCTATTATAAATAAGGCTGCTATGAACATAGTGGAGCATGTGTCCTTCTTACCTGTTGGGGCATCTTCTGGATATATGCCCAGGAGAGGTATTGCGGGATCCTCTGGTAGTTCTATGTTCAATTTTCTGAGGTACCGCCAGACTGATTTCCAGAGTGGTTATTGCATTCATAGTGTTTGCAAATTCCATCTAAAATAATACACCCCACAGCTATGAGTGTTAGGAAGTTGATTGATGTATTGGAGCTAGGATTCAATATTCTCAGTGCCAACATCAGCAACCATACAAGGTAGGAAATTTGGTCAAGCCTTAGTGGTATCCTTGCCCTGGGTTCAATACTCTCAGTTAATTTGGTTCATGTGGTTTTCTACTGACTCCTCAGAGGAATATCCTGACACTCCTGCTACCTGAACTTTGTAGTTTTCATTCTTCATGCCATTCTTGATTGGCTCCTTTCCTCCTCCACTTATACTCTTTGGCCTAGTTTCTCCAGGCTCCGTGAACATCAGTTGTTCCTTATTTTCACATCCCAAAATATCTCAATTTTAGTCATACACTTAAGATTGTGCTGGACAATAACACTCAGTCACTCATAACACAAAGAAGAATTATTCCACAATGGTACTCACCATGCCTTTGGAATTAGTGACACATGAAATACCAGTTTAAATCTTGAGGGTTGTGTGTTCTTGCTTTGTGTCTAGGTGAGTGTTTGTACCAGTATCCACCTGGTCTATGTTATAACTGTATTCAGTTTCCTCTTTTCTACAGGGCAGAAGGAAAACTACCTTCTGCTGCATAACCTTTCCATTCCTTCATTAAAGATGTCTTCATGCATAATTCTTAATTTCTGAGGTTCTCTTTTTCTTTTCTCCTGAATCTCTTCATTAATGGAAATTACACAGAGGCAGGTACTAACCCACAAATTTACTCAGTAATCCTTAATCTACAATTAAATTTTATTGAGCAGTTAAGAGGAAGAAAATGGTGCAGTTTTCAAGAAAAATTATGTAATTGAAGATTATGATGTTGTGCCCGTTGGTATATGCTTAGCCCAGAGCATGGCACAATTAGAAGATGTAGCCTTTTTGAAGTAGGTGTGTCACTGTGGGTGTGGGCTTTAAGATCCTTGTCATAGCTGCCTGAAGGCTAGAATTCTGCTAGCAGCCTGCAGATGAAGATGTAGAACTCTCACTACTCCAGCACCATGTCTGTCTGTGGATGCTGCCATGCTCCTGCCTTGATGATAATGGACTGAACCTCTGAACCTGTAAGCCAGCCCCAATTTAAATGTTGGCTTTAGGAAAGTTGCCTTGGTCATGGTGTCTGTTCACAGCAGTAAAACTCTAAGACAGAAGATATCATGTGCTTTCTCTCATGTAAATTAGAGAGAAGGTAAAATGGGAACAAAAACCATCATGAGGCGATACAGGGCCCTATTACTAATGACTTACTCCAATAGTATCAGAAATTTTGTGTATTAGCTGAGCCTGGTGGCACATACCTTTAATGCCTGCAGATCTCTGAGTATGGGAGGCAGACACAGTCAGGTCTCTGTGAGTTCGAGGACAGACTGGTCTACAAAGCAAGTCCAGACCAGTTATGGTGCTGTTTTACACATAGAAACGCTATTTTGAAAAAAAAAGAAAAGATATATAGTAAGATTTTGCCATAAGATGGCCTGACATTCATGAGTATTTTACAAACAGACATCACGGCATCTTCATCACATTTTAATACAGAGCATGTTTTTATTAATCATTCTATTCGTTTACATCTCAAATGGTATCCTACTTCCCAGTTATCCTCCACAAACCCTCCATCTCACATCTATCGTTTTCTTTCTCCCCTTTGTCTCTATGTGGGTGCTCCCTCACTCACCTACTCTCTCCTGCCCCACCAGTCATTTCCCCCTACAACGGGGCATCAAACCTCCACAGGACCAAGAGCCTCTCTTCCCATTGCTGTCAGGCAAGACCATCCTCTGCCTCTTATGTCTCTGGATCCATGGATCTCTCCCTGTATACTTCTTGGTTGATGGTCTAGTCCCTGGGAGCACTGAGTTCTCCAGCCAGCAGATGCTATTATTTCTATGGTGTTGTAATCCCCCTCTGCCCCTCCAGTCCGTCCATGAGCTCCCCCACTGGGGTCCCTGAGATCTTGGCAACAACAACAGTATCAGGTTTGGTGTCTGCAGACCGAATGGATCCCCAGGAGGGGCAGTGTCTGGATGGCCAGTCCTTCAGTCTCTAAACACAGACCATTTTGAAGAGTAAGGATTATATAGTATTGACACAGGATAGGATGTTCTTACAACATTCATGATTATAAAGCATGACCAATATTAGGAATAAATCTTCCCGAATCTTGTCAGTGTGGCGATTTTCATGCTTATCTTTTTGCTTTAAAATAATTTTGCTTCTCTAAATATTATAGTAATTACAAAATCTGTACACCAAAATGCTTGCTTCACATATAGTATCCACAGCAAGAAGACTTGAGGCCATGCAATTTAAATTATTTTATAATTACATGCATTTCTTGATTGAGTTAAATGTAGAAACATGCTCCTCTTAAGGACAGAAAAGGTCTTTTCATTGACATGGTGAAACTTCTACTGACAATAAAACTCTCCAGGCTAAGAAATATTTTTCTTCTTTTGGTTGCATACAACAGAGAAGCCAAAACATTGAGTCAAGTAGGTTTAATTTTAAGCAGTCTACTAAGGATGGAAAGTATAAACAGAGGTTAAGAGCATCTCCTATCAGATGCAGAGGTAAACACCTTAGGGGAGTGGAGAATTATTAACATTTTGCTTAAGGAGAAAGCAGAATACCTCATCCTAACCCCACTGTTCTAACTGCTATAAATCTAAAGAAATATAAATATATATTTCAATTTGTTATTAGATGTCTAATAGTCCTATAAGTTTGAGGTAATGTTGGACTCCAATAAAAGCATTACCATAACTGTACCTACAGGAGACAAATTTTCAGCTATAATTTGTTCCAATAGTGGAGCCATACAAAAGAAACTTTGTATGCTAAAAAGGTAGACTGCAAATTTTGCTCTTTGTTAGAAGTAACATTTATAAAATTTTAAAAATTCCAATAGACTACATCAAATAATTTTTCAATCTTTCAAAATTTAATCATGCCTTTAGTGTTTCATTTTTGTTGTTTTAAAAAGAATTCCTCATAAAATAATGAAAACAATTATAATAAAGACTTAATGACATTGTAACATATTTAATATGCATCCGGCATGGTTTTTAATTTATGGAAGTTATCAATGTAATTCTTGCAATGCTCTGTGAATTAGTTAATATTACTCTTCCTTAGAGATAAAACATTCGACTCTGATTTATTGTGTTTCATTAACTCTTGAATCAATTCTGCCTCAACATTCCACAAAGAAAACAACCTTGGCTAAAATTATAAATTACCTTGAATTGGAAAAATCTAGTGAACACTTTTAATTTACTTCTTTATTGGTTTTACTTTCAAATTATCCACACACTATACTAAAATATAGTACCCTTCCTTATTTGGGAACAGCATTATATCTATTACAATTTAGTCTTTATTTATCATTGATCTTTAACCATTTTCCTTGAAATACTAAAAAGTTTATTTAGAGGCTACTTTTGTTACCTAGAAATATTAATTTCTACTAGTATATACAATATTATAAAATTACATATTATTCTACATTGTATTACTGAATTGTCAAGAATGTACAAACTAATCATTTAGCATATAGATGTTTTAATATCTCAACCAATGACATACTTCTTACTATACAATGCAAACCTTGGTTCACTACTAAATCCTTAGAGAGGGGTAAAAACATTATATCATCAAACATAGGTAAAGGATTATGCTAAATCTTACCACATTAATAAATCTTCAGTGTTGATAGTCCTTTATACCTCCTTAATCTCCCAAAGTCCTTTATACCTCCTTAATCTCCCAACCTCCTACCCAGGAGTCTCTGTACACTAGATCTTTCCTCCTACAACCTACCAAATTTCTTAGAGTTTCATTGTTGTGAAGAGATACCATGATCAAGGCAAACATTTTATCTGGACTGGCTTATAGTTTCAGAGGTTTAGTTCATTATCATCATGTCAGGAAGCAAGATAGCATGCCAGCAGATGTGATGCTGGAAGAGCTGAAAGTTCTTCATCTAGATCTGAAAGCAGCCAGGAGGAAGATCTCTTCTTCCTTGGGCGCATTTTAAGCATAAGACCTCAAAGTGCAATCTCACAGTAAGGTACTTTCTTCAAGAAGGCCACACATACTCCAAAAGGCCATACCTTCTAATATTGTTACTCCCCATGTGCTCAGCATATCGAAACCACCATGGTAATATACATGAAAGTTGAATGGATGGGTATGTGTGTGTACATGTGTGTGTGTGCACAGGTATTTGTGTAGGGAGTGCAGGGGAGTGTGCATTTGTGTTTATGTGTGATATGTGAGTGTGTACATGTTTGTCTATGTGTGCATGTGTTCATATGTGTGTATGTTTGCATGTATTTATGCATGTGTGTATATACACACATATCATCAGTGAGCAGGACAAGGGTCTTTGACCGCATTTATGCTTTAATGTGTAATTCAGTAAAGACACAGAGCACCTGTGGCTCTATCTGTTGATCTATTGAATGACCACTAGTGTATCAGCATTAACCTTTAAATTTGAAATCCCAAACAAAATAAAAATAAAAAAACAATGAATCTTCTTTAAAAAAATATATTTCTAATTATTTGATATAGATTCCAAAAGGAGAGCTTAGATAGCCTCAACACTATTGCCATGCTATGTTTGGTTGATCATACATGTTAAACTCTAAAACTTTAGAGAATTGTCACAAATAGTTGTTCATATTACCTTATGAAAGCTCCTAACGGTTATTGGAGTTTGTACTCATGTACAGTGCTCTTTAATCTGCAACACGCAATCTTCACTTACACACATCTGTCCTAAGGTCCTACCATTGTCAATGAATTTTTGCATTTTAGCATATTCTCTTAAATATACCTTATAAATGTATCTAAGTTATTGCATGAGAATTTTTTAAGCTAATAAATGGACTCTGTATATATAGTCCCCAAATGGAAATGTGAAATGATTTATGTCCTGGAAATAAGCAAGAAGGGAAGATATAAATCATAAAATATTCTCATGTTCCTAATCATCAATTATTTTTAAACACACACACACACACACACACACACACAGAGAGAGAGAGAGAGAGAGAGAGAGTCATTGGTGTCTAGTGTAGGAAGGGAAGTAGGTGGCTATCTATAATATTAAAGACATTTAATGATACATTATGTTATGCCAGCATTATTCAATGTGAGACTAAGAATAATCAGTTCTGTGCACTAAGCCGCTTATATTTTATTATCAGTACTTGTATGTTAGGAAAATAAAAACAGAAAAAAATGATAATCAACAAACAAATGATATTAATATTTTCCAGGTTAGGCTATTATAATAAAGATCAAATATAGCTTATTCAATGTTTAATGGCAATCTTAATGTCACCATCAATCTGTATGCTCAAGCTACAGAAGGAAAAACTGATTTACATTAACCTAGCCCCTTAAAGACTAATAAAAATATCATCCTCCTGGCTAAACACAGAGATACATTTCACTCAAACAAAAAATTTTGTTACCTTTTCATAAAAGAGCTGGGTTTCATGTTATTTATTCTTAGAGTACTTTAAACCAAGCTTTAACAAAATTTTGTAATAGTTTCTGTGCAAATGTTTTATTCAAGGTCTTAATTGACTACAGTTAAAATGCATTTACATATATTTATCTGTATATTTTTAGTTAAATAAAATGAAGTGAGATCTATATACATCATACAGCCCTAAAAGTTGTTTGTGTATATTGGATTCTATAAACAAAATGGCGATGTGTTGTTAATTATTTAAAAATAACAATAGATTAACAGAATGTCAGGGCTAATTAGTTCCAGGCTGTTATACAGGGCTCAGGGTACTAAATGTAACTGCCCATACAAATAAAAGCTAGAGGCTCTATAAAATGTCTAGTTCTTCTGTTCAATATTCATTTGAAAACTGTCAGTAGAAAGGCTGAAAAGTTGTGAATTAAATTATTTGTAATTTTACTGGATTTGAGAAAGGTATAATAATACTACATAGTTATCTTTTTAGGTATCTCTGCATTTTAAAATTAATGAAACTGACAAGAAAATAATGAGTATCCTTTATGATGCAAACTTATCAAATGTAGGTGCTTCAGTGTATAGTTTTCATTCATTCATAATAGATTTAGTTAACAAAAAAATCAAGATATATGATTTAATAATAATATCTCTCATATCACTCAAAACATCTTTCATATATAGAATATATAAACATATATACATATATATGTATATATATAACATAGATATATGTTAAATCCTTCTGTAAACCCTGTTAAATTTTGCTTCCTATATGATGTTCTGATAAATCATATGTTCTAATATTTACTAATTTAGTCTCTGTCTCTGTCTCTCTCATTCTCTCTGTGTCTCTGTTTCTCTCTGTGTCTCTGTCTCTGTCTCTGTCTCTGTCTCTGTCTCTCTCTCTCTCTCTCTCTCTCTCTCTGTGTGTATGTTTGTGTGTTTATACATGACCATGTCCTAGGAGTTGTGCCATGTGGAGCGTGGAAAACAAAATTTGGAAGGCATTCTCCACTTCTATCAGGTTTTAATCCCACATTCATGTCTTGGGAGTGCTAACTCTAACATTTTAATGTCACAGGTCTGAGATGCACAGACACTCACTCATCAGAGCCTAATGAAACATTCTAAACTAGGCAAATACACTTACCTGGCCTACATCTCTTAAAACCTCACCCAATTAAATTAAGCATCTATTGGAACTTTTAGAACCTTGTGAATCCCTCTGGATTATAACAAAAATTAGGTTTTATATTAGAACTTAATTCCCTATTAAACATAACTCACAAACTGGATTCCTTAAAAAATGCCTCAGTCAATATGTCCAGGAGAAGTGCTTAAAAGCCTTATTAACTCAATATCTGCACTAGGCGATAGAAAAGATGCCTAGCGGCTTCTAAGTTAGATGACTGACATTAAAGAATCATTACTAACATTCCATTCTAAATAATATTTTATATGAATACATTTTCTATTTCATTAAAGTATTTGTGTTTTTCAAATTTTTACACACATGTGGCTATAAATTATGATACCTCGATTTTATTTTTTCTATATTATGAATTGCATTTTAAATGTCAACATTTAAGTATGTAAACACAATCTTCTTATTCATGTAAGTAGAAAGTAGCCATGTAAGCGATTATCTTAAATAAATCTAATATTTAATGTATGCACTATATAATAAAAGAACCTCATAAAGTTAATTGCTGCATATCCAGATGGTCAAAAGTGAAATTGTCCTTAACTGTGATCTTTAATTTTTACAATATGAGTAACAGTTTAGTTTAAAGATTTCTCATTTTTGTGCAAAAAAGGAAAACAAGACTTATTTGATAAAGAAATTAGACCATTGATGATTTTACAGTTGGATATGTGCCTGCCAGTAACAAAATTCGAAATATACAATGATAGAAACATGATTTTTTAAAAGAAGATCATGCTTACTGGTTCTTGAAATTATAAATGAATATATATGCTTCACTCTGAAAATATTTTCTTTCAATATAAAATTACATCAGATAAGGACTTTGAATTATTTCAATAAAATAATATTCAGTTTTTCAAATATTTGTCCTGAGGAAACTGAAGTGGAGAAAATTATCTTGCTATTAATTTGCCTAAGGAAAGATACTTAGTTTTATTATTTTCATAGGCAAGATAATCTATTCTGCATATATATTTAGAGATTAAAGAACTGCAAAATAAAGTGGGTTTTTTTTTGTTTTGTTTTGTTATTATTTTTTTTTTTTTCTGCCTCAGTCTTGTGAAATAGCAATGAAGGCCCTAGTTGTTTTATGAAGAAAATATTTAAAACACAGGAGCTGCAGGTTAAGTTAAAACCTATATTTAAGTGTTTTGAATATTCTAATATAAGTTCACACTTATCAGTTACTGGGAGTGAAAAAAGCAAGTGAAAGCCACAGAATAGTAGTAGAATTAATAGGAAAACAAAAGAAAACAAAATAAAAAGCAAAGAAATGAAGCTTGCTAAGTCATAGTCACCAACATAACGATTCCCTAGGCAAGACAGATTCATTACAGAGTGAGCGATATTCTAGTGCTTTATCGATGTACCAAAAGCCAAAGTAGATGATTTAAAATACAAAATTCAAGTGAAGGTAGTTTGATAAATAATTAAGATTAAAACAACTTGAGGTCTCTACCCGTTTACCTTGTTTTTCTGTATTTTTCAGTGAGTTATTTCTATCCTCCTTAAAGGACTCTATTATCTTCATGAGTTAGGATCTTAGGTCAGCTTCCTGATTTTCAGGTGTGTTGGTGTATTCAGGGCTTGCTGTGGTGGGAGAACAAGGATCTGATGATGCCCATGTATTTTGGCTTCTGTTGCTTATGGTCGCACTTGCCTCTCACCATCTGGTTACCCCTGGTGTTTGCTAGTCTGAGTGACTCTGTCTGGAGTCTGCCTCTTTTGTCCCTGGGTCGCCTCAGGTCCCGCAGTAGGCCTATTGCCTTGGCTGTAGCAGAACACATATGGGCCCTTCCAAATGGTGCTCCACTATGTTCATAGAGGCCTTATTTGTGATATCCAGAAGCTGGAAACAACCTAGATGTCCCACAACAAAAGAATGGATAGAGAAAATGTGGTTCATTTACACAATGGAATACTACTTAGCTATTAAGAATGAGGACATCCTGAGTTTTGCAGGCAAATGGATGGAACTACAAAATATCATCCTGAGTGAGGTAACTCAGGCCTAAAAGGACGTGCATAGTATATACTCACTAATGAATGTATATCAGTCAAAAATAAAATAAAATAAAATAAAACGTACAGAATACCCAAGATACAGTTCTCAAAAAGGCCAACGAGCTGAAGGGCCCAAGTGAGGACACGTCAGTCCCACTTGGGAGGTAGAAGAAAGCTACAAGGAGGAGATAGAGGGAGGGGCCTGGAAAAGAAAGTGGACAGGGTTGGTGGGGAGGAAAGAAGGGAACCTCTGGTATTGAGTGAGGAAACCAAGTAAAGCCCCGAGGGCCAAAGGAAAGACTAGAAACAGGAAACCTCAGGAGGTGCTGAGGGGACCGTCCACAATGCACCAGAGTCCTGGGAGATGAGAGAGTCTCAGGACTCAAAGGGAGGAACCTTAGATGAAGTTCCTAAGAGGAACTTATAGAGCCCACCTCCTGCCGGAAGACAGGACATCAAGTGAGGGAGGGCCTCCCATCCCACAGTCAAATATCTGACCCACAATTGTTCCTGACTGAAAGAACTGCATGGATGGAAATGGAGAGAAGCCTGAGGAAAAGAAGGTCCAGTGACAGGCCCAAAGTGGGATCCAGCTGAAGGGGAGGCCCCAAGGCATGACGCTATTACTGCAGCTATGGAGAAGCTCACAAAAAGGGACCTATCATGACTGCCCTCCAAAAGACAAGAGAACTAAAGAAGACACTGGAGCACGCAGAAGCAAAGATTAAATGCATAAAAAAATGACAAATTATTGTTTTAAGTTATAGGGATTCAGGAAATGTAAATTTATTTTATCTATTGAGAATGATCTTGTCATTAATGCTAACGATATGACAGACTCCATGTTAAAATAGAATAAAGCTGACTTCGGTAAATCACTTTAAGAAGCCAAGAAATGAGCTCTCCCCAAGTCACAAGAAGGAATTGTGGGGTACCTTACAGTGGAGGACAGTAAAAATAGTGTTATTTGGGATGATATACTTGTGTAATGGATTATGGCAATTTTTGGAAAACTACGTAAGTGGGTGTAAGCAAAGTGTTTGAAAATTTTGATAAATAAAAAGTGTATGTTTGGCTCATACTCAATACAAACTTTCAACAATAGGAAGAAAAGTTTTATATAAAACCAAGCTTCCTATATATTGATCCATATTTTGATTAATCTCATATATTAACTTCATGAATCCAAAATCATCTGAAGTAATGATTCTAGGCATGTCTTTGATGGACTATCCTGATGAAGTTTTGTAAGGTAGGGAAACCCAGACACTTTGTGTAGCACGGTTCTCTGGTCTGGCTTATATAAAAAGGACCTGGGGGAATGTTATACCACATTGAAAATGCAGTGTGGCTGTCTGCCTAAAGCTCCTGCCACTCTAAATTGCAGGCAATGGTTTGTTAAACCTGGAAAGATGAACCACCATCTGACACATCTTTCACAATTGCATTAGTAGAGGTATTTTATTACTTCAGCAGAAAAGTCACTAACACAGAAGGTAAGAAGAGTTAATCAGTCCTGAATACGTGGAAACATGAGTCTTCTGGATCCTAGGAAAATGGACCCTGCTTTGCTATTAGTCAAATACACTATGTTGTCAATAAATAACTACTTATTTATTTTTAGTGATGTTTGAAGAAGATCAGACACAGGGCATCAAAGATGCTAGGAAAACATTCTATCTTTGAGATTGTACATTTACTTTAATTTTAATTACATTTTAAACTAATTAAACTTAGTTTAATAAGTAAGTTAAAATATGTTAAGCCTCAACTTCTTCTCTTTGTAAATGTGCCTAACCTGTGCACATGGCTTGTTTAAGCCACTTCCAATGGATTCAGCCCACAAGTATGCAGGCAAAATAACCAGTAAATAAGAATGCAAAATATGGAGCATTTTCCATTACTACACCTGAAAATACTTACCTTAAATTGTGGACAAAGAATCAAAGAAAGATGTTCATTATGTAGTGTTGTTGTGTTTTATAAAAAAGAAAAGGGAGCCAGTGATATGTTTGGTGGACTGAGGTTTGGTGAAGTGGAATGGCCCATGCTGAGGCATCCTGTCCCCCTGAGGTATCATGCATAAGGCAGATATAATATGGAATAGATTTTATTTAGGGAATGGGAAGGGATGTTGGAAAGGGAGGAGAGAGAGAGAGGGGAGAGAGAGAGAGAGAGAGAGAGAGAGAGAGAGAGAGAGAGAGAGAGAGAGAGAGAGAGAGAGAAGAGGCTGGCCATGAACACATGGAGAAAGGGGGAAGGGAATGGGGAGAGAAGAGGACAGAGTGGGAAAAGAGAAGAGGGCAAGAGATTAAGAGAGAGAGGAGGGAGCAAGCAGCCCTTTTTATACTGAGTCAGGCAAACCTGGCTGTACCCAGGTAACTGTGGGGTGGAGCCTAGAAGAAATACCAACTAGTATGATATTTATTTTTATTGGGTATTTATTTCATTTACATTTCCAATGCTATCCCAAAAGCACCCCACATGCTCCCCCACCCACTCCTCCACCCACCCACTCCCAATTCTTGGCCCTATTGTTCCCCTGTACTGAGGCATATAAAGTTTGCACGACTAATGGGCCTCTCTTTCCACTGATGGCCGACTAGGCCATTTTCTGATTCATATGCAGCTAGAGACACGAGCTCCAGGGGGGTACTTGTTAGTTCATATTGTTGTTCCACCTATAGGATTGCAGATCCCTTTAGCTCCTTGGGTACTTTCTCTAGCTCCTCCATTGGGGGCCCTGTGATCCATCCAATAGCTGACTGTGAACATCCACTTCTGTGTTTGCTAGGCCCCTGCATAGTGTCACAACAGACAGCTCTATCTGGGTCCTTTCAGCAAAATCTTGCTAGTGTATGCAATGGTGTCAGCGTTTGGAAGCTGATTATGGGATGGATCCCCGGGTATGGCAGTCTCTAGATGGTACATCTTTTGTCACAGCTCCAAACTTTGTCTCTGTAACTATTTCCATGGGTGTTTTGTTCCCAATTCTAAGAAGGGTAAGGCAACGCTGGAGATAGTGTAATAGTTTTAATTGCTTTATTTGCATAAATGCTTAGATTACAGTTATCTCATTTGTGTTGTGCTGCAAACAGATATAAATAAAAACAGTGATTGAAAACAAAAAATATAAAATGTATAATGATAATGGAAAGACACATATATATTTAAAATATATCACCTATTATGTATCTGTAATTATTTTTAATGAATGAAAGTTTAAAATTCAAATTTGGAGAGCTGAAATAGTAATACAACCAGTAAGATTTTCATCCTAAATTGTAATCCCACTATTTTTCAAAATAGTAAATTACAGATAGATATGGAGGTAGAAGTATCATGAAACTAAAACTTCCAAAATTTGTATTCTGTAATATTCTAGCTACTTGAAGTATTTGTTCATAAAACTATTTTATGAAACATGAATAAGAAGCTACTGAGATTCTATGTCTTGTATGCAAGGAAGAGATTTTTTTAAAAAGAAGCATTAGAATTACTTTGTATCTTTGCTTTTGTTACAATTTAATTACAGAAGGATGACAAATGCACACAAGATAATTAGCAAGTAATGAAAAACAGTATGAGTTTACATGATAAATGTGGAACCAACATTTAGTTTAAGAGTACTACTCTAATTAATCTGAAACCAGGAACATCACCAAGCCTGGAGGAAAAACAAGCAGCAAGTGACCAAAAAGATTGGGTAAAGGTTCCGACTATGGTGTTCCCTGTAAATGGTTCCTGATTGTAACTTTCTGCCTGCTGCTTTTAAGTGTCGGCATCCATTTCCTCAGACCTGATGGTTCTGTAATTACTATTATTCTTCTAAGCACCATTTTGTTCTGACGGTTCATACTGAATTTCATTCTTCTGTTTATGTAATATTTTATTTGCTCTGAGGTAGAAAAGAAAGGATTCATTACTGAAAAGGAACCTTGTACTCATTAGGTTCTCAGGATAACGATGCTCGGGTATTGTTCCCATACTTGCATTCAATTAATCAGTCTCTACTTAGAGAGCAAAGCCTTCATTATCCTCTCACGATTGTAGAGAGTCCTATTACACGGTGACTGTGGAAAGAAAGCCACATTTCCTTTCAGATATGAGGAAAAGAATGCAGCCTCTGGAGCTTTCTATGATGAAGAAAAGCTATAGCGAGTCGAGTCTTCTGTTCATTTTTGCTTCATTAAGTGATAGATAGCTAATAGGTATCATACCATTTGCCTCTGTGGAAAGGATATAAAACGTCTACAACACAAGGTAAATTAGTGGTTTTCCTTAGGAACTATTATACAGCTGCTATCTTCACTTCAGGCATTCCCCCTGCCCACTGTATCATTTAGCATTCAGCAGGTCTCAACCTGTGTGCCAAGACCCCCAAAGAGGTCACATAGTCGATGTCCCGCTTATCAGATACTTACTTTATGATTCATAATGATAGAAAGTTTATGGTTATGTGTAGCAAGTAAATAACTTTATGATTGGGCTGTCCACAGCATGAGAAACAATATTAAAGAGTCCCACCATTAGGAAGGTTGAGAAACACTGCTTTAGATTTACCGAAGCCCTGGATCTCAAGACAAGAGGCAATCCTATTTGCAGTTTTGCCTGATATAACATCTTTTTAAATGCTCATTTGTTTGTAAATTAATTACTTAGTGTATTTACATTCCAAATGTTGCCCCCTCCCAGATTTCTTCACCCTATTCCCCCTCCCTTTTGTCTCTGAGAGAGTGCCACCTCCCACATTCACACCAGCAAGTATCCCCCTTCCCTGGAGCACCAAGTATCTACAGGATTAGACCCATCCTCTCCCACTCAAACTGGACAAGGAAGTCCTATGTTACATGTGTGCCCAGGGGCCATGGACTGGATCATGTATGCTTTTTTATTGGTGTCTTAATCTCTGGAAACTCCCAAAGGTCCTGGTCATTTGACAGTGTTGGTCTTCCTATGGGGTTGCCGTCCCCTCCAGCTCCTTCAGTCCTTCACGTAACTCTTCCAAAGAGATCCCCAATCTCAGACCAATGATTGGCTGCAAGGATCTGCATCTGTCTCAGTTAGTGGCTGGCAGAGCCTCTCAGAAGACAGCCTGCTAGGCTCCTGTCTGCAAGCACAACATAACACCAATAATAGTGTCAGGGGTTGGTAGCCACCAATGAGAGGGATCCCAAGTTGGGCGAGTCACTGTATGACCTTTCCTTCAGTCACTGCTGTATTCTCTTCCCAATATTTCTTTAGACAGGAATAATTCAGTGTGGACAGTGTAAAAGAAAAAATATGCCTTCTTAGCAGCTCATGGGACCTTTTCCAAAACTGACCATATAACTGGGTATAAAACAAGCCTCAAGAAACACAAGATGATTGGAGTAATCCCATACTCTCCATCAGATCATCATGAACTAAGGCTGGATTTCAATATCAGCAAAAACATCAGACAGCCCACATACTCATGGAAACTAAACAACTCTCTACTCCATGATAACTTTGGTCAGGGAAGAAATAAGAAATAAATTAAAGACTTCCTAGAGTTCAATGAAAATGGAGTATGGCATACCCAAACATGTGTGACACAATGAAAGCAGTGTTAAGAGGAAAATTCATACCATTAAATGCCTTGATAAAGAAATTGGAGCAATACTATACTACCACCTTAATAGCACACACAAAAACTTTAGAACAAAAAGAAGCATACACATTCAAGAAGAGTAGATGACAGGAAAGAGCCAAACTCAGGGCTGATATAAAATATAAATCATTGCCAAAATTACACTTGTCATTTTTTTGTTTCTGATTTGTCTGTCTATGGGACAGAGGAAGTATGTATTTAGTCACTTGGTAGTATAGCTCTTTATTAAAGTATTACTAACTAGATTAGCCACATAGATCTCTATATCCTGATCTGGGTTAATATAAACCATTAAAAGAACATTTAAATGATCTTAGAATAAATACTATGTGTTTAGAGGTACAACAAAAATATTGACTAAAATTTATTAAGGTTCTTGTTCTCCTTGATGAAAATGGACACCTTACCATTTTAGGATAGTATTTTTTCTACAACGTTATATTTTATTATGATGTCTTTTAGTTAGGGGTGGGGTTTCTATATTTTATTGTGAAGTAAATCACAAATAAATTTTTATATATTTTTAATTAGGTATTCTCTTCATTTACATTTCAAATGCTAACCCAAAAGTCCCGCAACCCCGCCCCCACTTCCCTACCCACTCACTCCCACTTCTTGGCCCTGGCATTCTCCTGTACTGAGGCATATAATAAAGTTTGCAACACCAAGGGGCCTCTCTTCCCAATGATGACCTACTAGGCAATCTTCTGCTACATATGCAACTAGAGACACGAGCTCTGAGGGTACTTAGTTCATATTGTTGTTCCACCTATAGGGTTGCAGATCCCTTTAGCTCCTTAAGTACTTTCTCTAGCTCCTCCATTGGGGGCCCTGTGTTCCATCCAATAGCTGACTGTGAGCATCCACTTCTGTGTTTGCCAGGCACTGGCATTGCCTCACAAGACAGCTATATCAGGGTACTTTCAGCAAAATCTTGCTTGCATAGGCTATGGTGTCTGCACTTGGAGGCTGATTATGGAATGGATCCCCAGGTGCAGCAGTCTCTAGATGGTCCATCTTTAGTCTCAGCTCCAAACTTTGTAACTACTTCCATGGGTGTTTTGTTCCCAATTCTAAGAAGGGGCAAAGTGACCACAATTTGGTCTTCGTTCTTCTTGAGTTTCATGTGTTTTGCAAATTGTAACTTGGGTATTCTAAGTTTCTGGGTTAATATCCACTTATCAATGAGTACATATCATGTGAGTTCCTTTGTGATTGGGTTACCTCACTCAGAATGATGCCCTCCAGGCCCATCCATTTGCCTAGGAATTTCATAAATTCATTCTTGTTAATAGAAGAGTAGTATCCCATTGTGTAAATGTACCACATTTTCTGTATCTATTCTTATGTTGAGGGTCATCTGGGTTCTTTCCAGCTTCTGGCTATTATACATAAGGCTGCTATGAACATAGTGGAGCATGTGTCCTTCTTACCAGTTGGAACATCTTCTGCATATATGCCCAGGAATATTGCAGGATCCTATAGTATTACTATGTCCAATTTTCTGAGGAACTGCCAGATTGAATTCCAGAGTGGTGGTACAAGCTTGCAATCCCACCAGCAATGGAGGAGTGTTCTTCTTTCTCCATATCCTGGCCAGCATCTGTTGTCACCTGAATTTTTTATCTTACCTGTTCTGACTGGTGTGAGGTGTAATCTCAGGGTTGTTTTGATTTGCATTTCCCTGATGATTAAGGATGTTGAACATTTTTTCAAGTGCCTCTCAGCCATTCGGTATTCCTTGGGTGAGAATTATTTGTTTAGTTTTGAGCCCCATTTTTAATGGGGTTATTTGATTTTCTGGAGTTGATCTTCATTCATATATATATATGATATTAGTCCCCTATCAGATTTAGGATTGGTAAAGATCCTTTCCAAATCTGTCAGTGGCCTTTTTGTCTTATTGACAGTGTCTTTTGCCTTACAGAAGCTTTGCAATTTTATGAGTTACCATTTGTTGATTCTTGATCTTACAGCAGAAGCCATTACTGTTCTATTCAGGAATATTTCCCCTGTGCCCATATCTTCAAGACTTTCCCCCTCTATAAGTTTCAGTGTTTCCTGTTTTATGTGAAGTTCCTTGATCCACTTAGATTTGACCTTAGTACAAGGAGATAAGAATGGATCTATTCGAATTCTTCTACATGATAACCACCAGTTGTGCCAGCACCATTTGTTGAAAATGCTGTCTTTTTTTCCACTGGATGGTTTTAGCTACCTTGTCAAAGATCAAGTGATCATATGTGTGTGGGTTCATTTCTGGGTCTTCAATTCTATTCCATTGGTTTACTTGTCTGTTGCTATACCAGTATCATGCAGTTTTTAATCACAATTTCTCTGTAGTACAGCTTTAGGTCAGGCATGGTGATTCCACCTGAGGTTCTTTTATCATTGAGAAGAGTTTTTGCTATCCTAGGTTTTTTGTTATTCCAGATGAATTTGTAGATTTCCCTTTCTAATTCCTTGAAGAACTGATTTGGAATTTTGATGGGGATTGCATTGAATCTATAGATTGCTTTTGGCAAGATAGCCATTTTTACAATGTTGATCCTGCCAATCCATGATCATGGGAGATCTTTCCATCTTCTGAGATCTTCTTTAATTTCTTTCTTCAGAGACTTCAAGTTCTTATCATACAGATCTTTCACTTCCTTAGTTAGAGTCATGCCAAGATATTTCATATTATTTGTGACTATTGAGAAGGGTGTTGTTTCCCTAATTTCTTTCTCAGCCTGTTTATTCTTTGTGTAGATAAAGGCCACTGACTTGTTTGAGTTAATTTCATATCCAGCTACATCACTGAATCTGTTTATCAGGTTTAGGAGTCCTCTGGTGGAATTTTCAAGGTCACTTACATATACTATCATATCATCTGCAAATAAAGATATTTGACTTCTTCCTTTCCAATTTTTATCCCCTTGATTTCCCTTTGTTGTCGAATTGCTCTGGCTAGGACTTCAAGGACTATGTTGAACAGGTAAGGAGAGAGAGTGGGCAGCTTTTCTAGTCCCTGATTTTATTGGGATTGCTTCCAGCTTCCCACCATTTACTTTGATGTTGGCTGTAGATTGCTTTATATCATGTTTAGGTATGGGCCTTGAATTCCTGATCTTTCCAAGACTTTTATCATGAATGGGTGTGGAATTTTGTCAAATGATTTTTTTCAGTATCTAAGGAGATGATCATGTGGTTTTTGTCTTTGAGTTTGTTTATATAGTGGATTTCGTTGATGTATTTCCGTATATTGAACCATCCCTGCATCCCTGGAAGGAAACCTACTTGATCAGGATGGATTATTGCTTTGATGTGTTCTTGGATTCAGGTAACGAGAGTTTTATTGAGTGTTTTTGCATACATATTCCTAAGGGAAATTGGTCTGAAGTTCTCTACCTTTGTTCGGTCTTTCTGTGGTTTAGGTATCAGAGTATTTGTGGCTTTATAGAATGAATTGGGTAGAGTACCTTCTGTTTCTATTTTGTGGAATAGTTTGTGAAGAACTGGAATTAGATCTTCTTTGAAGGTCTGATAGAACTCTGCACTAAACCCATCTGGTCCTGGGCTTTTTTCTTTTTGTTAGGAGACTATTGATGACTGCTTCTATTTCTATAGGGGATATAGGACTGTTTAGGTCATTAATCTGATCCTGATGTAACTTTGATGCCTGGTATCTGTCTAGAAATTTGTCCATTTCATCCAGGTTTTCTTGTTTTGTGGAGTATAGCCTTTTGTAGAAGCATCTTGGTGGTGTTTTGGATTTCTGCAGGATTTGTTGTTATGTCTCCCTTTTCATTTCTGATTTTGTTAATTAAGATGCTGTCCCTGTGACTTCTATTAAGTTTGGCTAAGCGTTTATCTATATTGTTGATTTTCTCAATGAACCAGCTCCTTGTTTGGTTGATTCTTTGAATAGTTCTTCTTGTTTCCACTTGGTTGATTTCACCCTTGAGTTTGATTATTTCCTGCACTCTAATCCTCTTGGATATATTTGCTTCCTTCTGTTCTAGAGCTTTTAGGTGTGTTGTCAAGCTACTAGTGTGTGCTCTCTCTAGTTTCTTTTGGCAGGAACTCAAAGCTATGGATTTTTCTCTTAGAAATGCTCTCATTGTGTCCCATAAGTTTGGGTATGTTGTGACTTCATTTTCATTAAACTCTAAAAAGTCCTTAATTTCTTTCTTTATTCCTTCCTTGACCAAGGCATCATTGAGGAGAGTGTTGTTCACTTTCCACATGAATGTTGGCTTTCTATTATTTATGTTGTTATTGAAGATCAGTCTTAGTCCATGGTGATAAGACAAGATGCATGGGACAATTTCAATATTATTGTATCTGCTGAGGCCGGTTTTTATGACAATTATGTGATCAGTTTTGGAGAAGGTACCATGAGGTGATGAGAAGAAGGTATATCCTTTTGTTTTAGGATAAAATGTTCTGTAGATTTCTTTTAAATCCATTTGTTTCATAACTACTGTTAGTTTCACTGTGTCCCTGTTTAGTTTCTGTTTCCACAATCTGTCCATTGATGAAAGTGGGGTATTGAAGTCTCCCCCTATTATTATCTGAGGTGCAATGTGTGCTTTGATTTTTATTAAAGTTTCTTTAATAAATGTGGCTGCCCTTGCATTTGGGGCATAGGTATTCAAGTTCCTTTGGGAAGATTTTACATTTGATGAGTATGAAGTGCCCCTCCATATCTTTTTTTATATCTTTGGGTTGGAAGTCGATTTTTTTCAACATTAGAATGGCTACTCCAGCTTGTTTCTTCTGACCATTTGCTTGAAAAATTGTTTTCCAGCCTTTCACTCTGAGGTAGTGTCTGTCTTTTTCCCTGAGATGGGTTTCCTGTAAGCATCAAAATGTTGGGTCCTGTTTGAGTAGCCAGTCTGTTAGTTTATATCTTTTTATTGGGGAATTGAGTCCATTGATATTAAGAGATATTAAGGAAAAATAATCGTTGCTTCCTATTATTTTTGTTGTTAGAGTTGGCATTCTGTTCTTGTGGCTGTATTCTTTTAGGTTTGTTGAAGGATTACTTTCTTGCTTTTTCTAGGGCAAAGTTTCCATCCTTGTATTTTTTTTTTTCTGTTATTATCCTTTGAAGGGTTGGACTCCTGGAAAGATAATGTGTGAATTTGGTTTTGTCATGGAATACTTTGGTTTCTCCATCTATGGTAATTGAAAGTTTGGCTGAGTATAGTAGCCTGGGCTAGCATTTGTGTTTTCTTAGTGTCTGTATAACATCTGTCCAGGATCTTCTGGCTTTCATAGTCTTTGGTGAAATGTCTGGTATAATTCTGTTAGGCCTGCCTTTATATGTTACTTGACCATTTTCCCTTACTGCTTTTAGTATTCTATCTTTATTTAGTGCATTTGTTGTTCTGATTATTATGTGTCTGGAGGAATTTCTTTTCTGGTCCAGTCTATTTGGAGTTCTGTAGGCTTCTTGTATGTTCATGGGCATCTGTTTCTTTAGGTTTGGAAGTTTTCTTCTATAATTTTGTTAAAGATGTTTGCTGGCCCTTTAAGTTGAAAATCTAAATTCTCATCTACTCCTATTATCTGTAGGTTTGGTCGTCTTCTCATTGTGTCCTTGATTTCCTGGATGTTTTGAGTTAGGATCTTTTTGCATTTTGCATTTTCTTTGATTGTTGTGTCCATATTCCCTATGAAATCTTCTGCACCTGAGATTCTCTCTTCCATCTCTTGTATTCTGTTGTTGATGCTCACATCTCTGTTTCCTGATTTCTTTCCTAGGGTTTCTATCTCCAGAGCTGTCTCCCTTTGGGTTTTCTTTATTGTTTCTATTTCCCTTTTTAGATCCTGCATGGTTTTGTTCACTTCCATCTCCTGTTTGGTACTATTTTCCTGTAACTCTCTAAGGCATTTTTGTGTTTCCTCTTTAAAAGCTTCTAGCTGTTTACCTGTGTTTTCCTGTATTTTCTTCTTAAGGTCCTCCATCATTATCATAAGAAGTGACTTTAGATCCATGTCTTGCTTTTCTGGTGTGATGGTGTATCCAGGACTTGTTATGGTGGGAGAGTTTGGTTCTGATGATGCCAAGTAACCTTGGTTTCTGTTGCTTCTGTTCTTACACTTGCCTCCTGCCATCTTATTATCTCAAGTATTTGCTGACCTGAATATATGTGACTGGAGCCTGTCCTTCCTATAATCCTAGTTGATTCAGGGCTCCTCAGAGTCCAGCTTTCTCTGTGATCCTTTGAGATTCTGGGTGTGTCAGAGTTCTTGGCAGTCAAGTTCCTCTGAGTCCCTGAAATATTGGTGTGACCAAGCTCCTTTTATCCTGGGATACTGTTGTCAAAGATCCTAGGCATGTTACAGAGCCTGGAAGTGGTGCTTCCTTTGAGGAACATGGAGCTGTCTAGTCAGTGGTCCTAAGATCACGTGGATAGTCCTCTAGGGACCTTGGGGATATCCACAGAGTCTGTGCCCAAGGTGACCCGGTGCTGGTGCTGACCAGAGGGACCACAAATAAATTTTTAAAAAAGCAGAATTCAAATATTAAAAATATTAAAATATTTCACTGGCCTTGTATATATGATTTCCATATGTTTCTGTTGTATGCATATTTTCATCATGCTTATTTATTGTGTTGTATCTTTATATGATTGCATGATTCCAGGAAATGAATATGCTCCTTTCATTTACATTTACAGAGTCATTCTACTCTCTTCTTTGCATTGGAGTACAGGAAGGAGCTGTTCTTGTTGGTGATTCCACTCTGGGGTTTAGGCTGTTGAACTTGTTGCTTGTCCCAATGACCTCTAACCTCTCCTTCTTTCCTATACAACCTTCATTGGATCATCTCATGAGCCCTTAACCAAGCCTAAGTAAATACAAGTATATTTTAGCTTCTCCTGTTCCCCCTAAAAGTCTCCACACCTCCACAGTCTTTTCACTTGCCTCTTCAATATGTAATCTGTTCATCTGGTTTCAGCATCTAGGTCAATAATCTGGATCCAGCTACTAATCCTTCAAAGTAGGGTTTTTTTTTTTTTCATCTTTGTTAAATAGAATCATGCCAGCGAATTCAATGAGAATTTATTTGTTATTTGAGTTCCCACAAAGATTTCACATAACCACATGTATTTTTAGGAGCAAGCAAAAAGAAAGTTATTCTAAGCACCGCCAATTTAAATTTTGACTCAGTTTAATCACAGGGTGATACTAAACTCAAGTTTACAGGCCCTAGGGACTCTGGAGAATTCCCTATACCTGAAAAACTTCTGTAGTAAAAAAACATTTGTCTGAGGCCAGCCACCTCAGGGACAATTTGTAAAGAGACAGACAGTTTTCCAAGTCCAGACATCTCAGGCACAGCTTCTCCATATTATTGGCAGGGTCAAACAAGTTCATGTTCTCAGGCCCAGGGATCAATTCCAATCCTATTTTTTTATCAACGTCCTAAATCAAAATATGATTTGAGTATGCTACAGCCCACCTCGCTCCCCATTGTTCTAAGGATTTACCTTTTAGATATGCTATATAATGTCCCTTTGGGGTTATAGTTACGCTTCCACTACTGTTCTGTGACACTGAGCAGTCAGTATTGGCTTGATTAAAATAATTTTTGTCATCTGTTTTGACCCCGTGTTTGAGTTATGTTAGATATATGTTATAGTTAAGCATGCCCCACAACAATATGTCAATGCATTCATTGTTGTCTCCAAAGACATGGCTGAGCAAACACTACTGCTAAAAAGAAAGTTTTGTAAGACAACATTTGAATGAGATTCAAAGCATATGGTTGAGTTCTTTGTGTTTGTTTGGTGTTAAAGTGATTTATTCCTTTCAGTGACTGTTTACTTTTCCCCCATGACCTAGTGGAGCTGAAGTTCTGTCTCTACTTTGTATCATATTGGCAGGGAATAATAAATAGCACCTTTACCTGTACGACTCACAGTGTCAACTGAAATGCTTTAAATTGAAAATACGAGATAAGAAACCAACATAGTGTTTGGAATCTTGATCAGGGACAGTTAAGGTATGAGTTTATGCACAGTTAAAGTCCAAGTCAGTAAGAAAGTACACTATTCACTATCATTGTGCCAAATTCACAAAAAAAAACCCCATCATTTTAACTGAAGGTTTTAATGCGTTGATATTAGTCTTAACTAAAAATACGTAATAGTAACACAGATGACTTTATGTTTTTCTAAAACATAGAATTTTGAAAAATAAAAATAATGCCTTTAGGTGTGATAAGTTACCCATGTTAGTTTACTGTCAATTTTTTTTTCTAATTATGTTTGCAAATATAATTTAAAGCAGAAAATTGGAGCATATCATATTAATTGGTGATGGGTGACAATGATATTTTGACTTTTTTTAACATATCAAAGTATCAAATTTGTTGAACATATGAACTAATAACATGCATATAGTGATTTGATTTTTGATAGAAAAGCCAAAACTAAACACTGGAGAAAAGAGCGCATATTCATCAAATGGTGCTGGTCAAATCTTACCACTCCTGTAGAAGAATTAAAATGCAATCATTTACTCCATATGGCAAAAACTCAGTTGGCAATGGATCAAGGACCCAAGCATAAGACCAGTGACTAGGGATATATAATCTAAATAAACCCTCTCCCCCCAGTTTGCCTTTGGTCATGTTATTTCATCAACAGAATAGGAAGGATAAATGGGGCTTGTGATGGGAGGACAGGCTAAAGAAAAAAAAGTGGGGAGGAACAACTGACACTAAAGGTCTTTCAGAAAAATGACACTGACATATATCATTGTAGAAATTTCCTAAAATATAACACTATAAGAAAGCAACCTAAATGGAGTTAACATATACTCAGGAAGAAAATGCCCCAACTAGATATTTTATGCTCAGAAATAAAACCTCCAGTAGGAGAAATGGATTATATTTTCAGGAGTGGTTGACTCCAAGGGAACATTGTCTTCAAGATACAACAGTAATAATACACATACTAACTTACAGAGACTATGACAGCATTCATAAGACATGATCAAGTTCAAAGAAGACAATATCCATCAAGAAGAAGGATGAGTAGATACAAAGACCCACTCCTAACCAAGAAAGCATTTCCAACTGGAAGGGAAAAATTGATTTTCTCTAATGGAGTGTCATTGGGTATATCAAATAAAAACTCCTTTTGTTGATGAAGTATTTGTTTGTATGTATGTGTTGTTTGCTTGGTTGTTATACTCAGATATATAACAGATATAAAGGAGTTTATAATTTTCAAAGTTGTTTCAGGCTAACCTCAAGCACCTATAGAAGAACAACAGATGAAGTTGCATTAAAAAAAAACAGAACAAGGAAAATATAAACATATGAAAAATAAAATAAGCAAGTGAATGATTTGTAAATAATATTGAAACTTTATTTCACATGATCATGAATTATAGTCGAATAAATGTTTCAAATATCATTTAAAATTAAGTATTATTTCTATACAATGCCACATAACAAACATTTGCATAAATTAAACATGGAATATATGTAGAATATTTAAAATAAATATCTGTTTTACTGTGCTATGTCTTGCTTTTGACTGCGGCAAAAATGGATAAAATTATTTCATATATCTCTCTCTTTAGCACTCATTTCTATTTTTATATGCCCATCTGTGTACATGCACATGTCCATTCTAATGCATGTAGGGTTTGGAAAGGAGTGACTGGTTTCTCAGAGCAGGAGTTAGAGGCAGTTATGATCTTTTCAGTTTGAGTGGAAAGACTAGCACTCAGTGTCTCTGCAAAAACATCAACTGTTCTTAACCAAAACCCATCTCTGCATCTTTATACATAACTTAAGTCTAATACATGCCATGTGTCATGTAGATCTATCTATCTGTCTGTCTGTCTGTCTGTCTGCCTGCCTGCCTGCCTGCCTATCTATCTATCTATCTATCTATCTGTCTGTCTGTCTGTCTGTCTGTCTGTCTGTCTGTCTGCCTGCCTGCCTGCCTGCCTGCCTGCCTGTCTGTCTGTCTGTCTACATAGTGGCCAACACATATAATCAAATCACATGGGTGATCTTTATACTTAAATCTCTGAAATCAGAATAGCAAATATAAACCTGGAAAGCCTAGCCCTATCATTCACAACTATTGTGACAGCACAGGGTTTTTCCTATACTAAATCCATGAATTTTGGAAACTAATGTCATATTTTTATTATCATCATTATTTTTTTGCCTAGTAGAGAACGATGAAAGAAGGTAAACACAAATGAAATTGCTGTCAAACACTCATCAAGAAAAATGCACTCAGGAGAAACCATCTGTATTTTCATATATTTTCTCAGACACAAGGGAAACGCTCTGTAGAAATTAAAATGATATGTGGTGTCTTGAGATATCTCATAAAAGGCTTAGGGATGTAAAGATGCTTTTATAATAATTTCACTCAGAATTCACATTAAATATCTACATCCTGTCATTGGTTATTGAGCTAAAATTTTGTTTGATAAATTCAAATATATTCAGGGAAACATATTTGCAAATTAAATTATTATTAATATTTATAGCTGGCACTCTGTCATGTTTGCCAAGCTGAGGTAATGGCATATTTAGTTGTTGTGATAATAAATGTCCCATGAAATAGAGCTGTTTGTGAGCAAGACTGTTCTAGCTGACTTGAACATAGCTACTGAATTCTGTGCTGAAAGATTTCCTTCTCTCTGAACATCACACATTTCCTATGTAGGTAATGCATAAACAAACTACTCACATCAAGGAAAAAAATCAGTACATGACAGCAGAGTAATATCAGGGTATAACTTTTAAAGTCAAAGCTCACAATAACTTGCATTAAAATATTTTCAACTAAATCTGAATAAAAATGTAAGTTATCTCATATAACAAAACTTTCATATTTAATGTATTGTATATATCCATATTATTTAAAAATACATTAAAGAAAATAATATTTGTCCTTTTACACTATTATAGTTAAAATAATTATAGATGTCATCTTATGGTTTGGCAAAAATTAATTATTTAATTCTTATGTAAAGTACTGAACACAATTTTTCAAATTGTGCTTTGTTTAGAAGGGTCATGGTGCTTACTGTTTAGATTTCAAACAACAAAATCCTTTCTTTAATGTTATTGTGTGATCCTTGTAGAGGCTGTGGGGCAGAGTTCAACACAGGTCTTCCTGTACACCTCAGACTGGCTTTGAACTTGGGGTGATCCTCTGGTATCAACTGCCTGAATACTATGAATTTAAATGTTCTTCAGCCTTTCTGGTTCCACACATTCGTTTGAAACTGTTCTATATTTCCTTTTAATATAGATTTCTAAACTTCAAGAACAGCTAAGTCAGCATTCATTATTTATGAATAAAAATGATCTAGCTTAATTTTGAAGCCTATGATGCTGTTGCATATTGCAATTTGCTATATTATATAAACGAGTAAGCAGATGGCAGTGTGCAGTAATTTTTATTTATTATTTGTTTTAGAATTTCGGATGTTTCTGAAAGACTTGGATTGTTAAATTTAAATTGTGACTGAAATCATGAGACTAAATTGCACTTAATAAACACTAAGAGGGTTTTCCAAATAACATGTGTTAATCAAATATTTGGCACAAGGATTTCCAGTGCTACAGTAACAATTATTGTGTAAATAACTATTTTTGTAATTTATAAACATGTAGGATCTGATACTAGCATTTATAGTAATTCACTGGTATAGTTCATCAAAATATCTCTCTACAAATTGTACTCTGAATTACAATGTATTGTTTCAATTGCTTGAATATGATTCGCACATATATGAAAAAAGAACACAAAATAAAATAAAAAGGTTGAAGTAGCAGCACAATGTCTCCAGGAATAAGCTGAATAAAACTGACACCCCTAAACCTAAGCTTCTTCCAGTGCCCTAATCCATCCGTGCTCCTGCTCAGAAGGTGATCAGATGACGGCCTTGCAGCTCTGTCAAGTTTTCTGGTCTAAAGATGAATATCCACTTTAACACTAGGTGTTACAACACTAGCCCTCATTGCTATGATATGTGAGCATGGAGCCTTTAGTTGTTACTAAATTTATTTGGAGCCATAAGTGTTGAGAGAAAGAGAGAGAATAATATTCACAGGGAGAAAAACAATGACTTCTTTCTGTCATCATTACTCTGTGTCTGCCTCTGCCTCTGCCTCTGCCTCTGCCTCTGCCTCTGCCTCTGCCTCTGCCTCTGCCTCTGCCTCTGCCTCTGCCTCTGCCTCTGCCTCTGCCTCTGCCTCTGCCTCTGCCTCTGCCTCTGCCTCTGCCTCTGCCTCTGCCTCTGCCTCTGCCTCTGCCTCTGCCTCTGCCTCTGCCTCTGCCTCTGCCTCTGCCTCTCTCTCTCTCTCTCCCTCCCTCCCTCCCCCATTTGTTTTCACTGTTTACTACTTTTTTTTTTTTTTACTTTTCTTCATTTGTCTTTTTGTTACCTTCTGTAATTTCCTCAATCTGCATACACAAAGCAAATCTCTAAGGCATGGCCAGGTGACATCATAGGGGACAACAGCCTCTTTCCACTAAAGAAAAGAAATCTAAGAAATTGAAAAAAAGATGTAGTAGGTAGTTTCAAGAAATAAATGGGTGAAAACAAAAATCCACTTAAACAATCACTCACACACATGAGCACACACACACACACACACACACACACACACACACACACACACGATTAAATACTTGACATATCTATATCATCTGTCTAGATCTAGCTATCTAAACCATTAAAACAAATGCTAATTTATAATCAAAGTGCTATAATACGCCACTACACAATGAGGGCTACAAAAAGAAGAGAAACAAAAGAAGGGCAAAAATTTCCTTCCCTACTCCACCTGCTTCCACAACTCTAATGTGTATATAAAGTGAGAGGTTTTATAAATAGGAAAGGGATAGATCTCTGTGAAGGACATAACTCACTCAGATATTATCAGAGAGTCTTGTTTAAAAAGAACAGCTTGAAAAGCAAATCTAGAAGTGTATGGAGTATAAAACACAGGAAAAAAAAGTGTTTGCTAATATATTAGAAATGGAAGGATATGATTGTATAAACAGAACTACCATGAAAGAAGTAATGTTAAAAATTTGAATTTGCAACAAGTCCAGACTACTTTTAAGACCCAACCCCAATAAAACAAGCACAAACAAGCTGACTAACCAATTTGAAGAATAGATCTTGTGGCTATTTCATGAGTCTCTACAGGTGAGATTACATCACACGGTCTGCCTCATAGAATACTACTCAATAGGATAAATTTGGGACATTCTATATCACCGTAGATTTTACAATAAAATCCTCACCAAATTCTTAGGTTTCAACATTATCGAATGTACCACCATGTAAGAGCCCTTTCCTCAGTGGCTCAGGTTTCCATTCCCAGAACCTGCAGGGTGCTCACAGCATAGCAGTACTCGGTAACACCAGGTCCAGATGGTTGAAGCCATTGTGTGACCTCTGCTGTAACCAAGTATGCTCATTTATGTAGTTAAAACCTTCACATAAAATAAATTCTAAAATAATTAAAAAATGTATTTCACCTTTCATGCAGATGACAATGATGAATATATTGTATGCATAAATGTGTGTGTCATACATTAATAATTATAATAGATATTCCTTACATTGGGAACAAAATTATTTAACCAACGGTTGGATTTTTGGGCTCTGTTCTTCTAATAAGCATTATTATTCACCTTCTAGAAATGTGTGCTATAGATAAAACTCTGGCACTTGATAGTATAGATATAACACTATCTTGCACAGCTTATTTTTGTAGTTTGTAGCAAGAGTTCTATTTTTTTATATAAGGAACCTTGGCCTGTGGAATTTATTGAGAATTTATAGAGACATTGGAGCTTTAGTCTGCAGCTTCTAGTCAAACATTTCCTCAGAAATATTGTTCCAGCTGATTGAAATACTTGATAAAAAAAACACCAAAATTTGTATTTTAAAACTGCTGCCAACTTTGTTAGTTTTACCACCAATCAGATGGGGATCTGTAGTGCTGGGTAAATCCACTAAACCAATGTTTCTCAACCTTCCTTACACTGGGAACTTCTAATACAGCTCCTCTTGCTCTAGCAACCACAACCGTATTATTTTTGCTAATTCACAGCTGTAGTTTTGTAATACAAGTATCTGTGTTTTCTGATGGTTGTAGGCAACCCTGCTGAAAAGGCCATTTGACTCCCAAGGGGGCCACAACCCATGGGTTGAAAACTTCTGTTCCTAATTTATCACTGTCAGTGGTATTCTAGCAGGTCATGAGCAGGCAGAGCAAATCTACAATTCTTTAAATCTCTCTTTTTGTTAGTAAAAATTTCAGGTTCCACTGTTGTTGAAGGGTCCAATGCTATCCACATTCATCATGCTTCTCCTCTGTTGAATGGCGGGCAAGAAGGCAACACTGAGTTCGCAGATTTGAGTTTAGCAGCACAGTAGCTGTACTAGGGATATTGATATTACACTGTACTGAAGAGTCATAACTGGTCCCATTACCATGTTATTTCCATGGGCTTTTTGAGCATGTACTGATATTGGCTCTTAAAATGTGATGCTATACGTGCCATGGAATACTTCTTTCTGTCACATTCAATAATAAAGTAATTGAATTCATGACCATATATACCTCTACTCTCAGAGGGGCAGAGCAATAGGAGAATTTTGCTTAGGCTATTTGTTGTATTCCTTACACGTATCTCTAACCAGTTGATCAGTGTTTAGCTGTTGCTTTTGGAAAAGTTAGAACCACATTTCAGACTGCATTTCTTCAGACCTGGAGGGAACTGTGTTTATGATAAACTGATGAACAGTTCTTGTGTGTGTGTGTGTGTGTGTGTGTGTGTGTACAAGAGACAGAAACAGAGACAGAGAAAGGAGACAGAGAGAGGAGACAAAGAGCGAGATAGAGAGGGAAGAGAGACATAGACAGAGACACAGAGAGGACTATATTTTCTAAAACAGTTTCCAGTAGGTGTTCTTTAGTATTGTGTTCTGACTTTACTTCGTTTGTGCCTGTTAGTACATCTTATTACTGTGTCTATGCTAGGAAGAGCTGCTATCAAATATTTCTTTCTTTGTTCATTGATCTTGGGAAAAGAAAAAGGTGGAGAGATTATGGTTGTTTATTCAAATGAGATGAGACATGTAAAAAAACTGGAGCAGATTCACAGTGATTCTATTGCATTTTCCAACATACTTATGATTACCTTTCAAGTTTCATTTAAAATTAATCATAATGACATTTCTGGAGGTCCAAATTTAGTGTTTCATCCAAAACTATGTTTGTTTAAAAGAGTCCCTTTGTGCTAAAGTTGCCTTCATTTTGAGCTAACTTAAGTGTCATAAAACTTTAAATGGCAAAGTCAGCCTGAAGTTAAATGCAGAGAGGAAGAGTTAAATGCCTTGACTTCATTCTTTGCTTGAATTTCCTTTGGCCTGTTATTAACTCCTGAAGAGTGAAACATGAAAAGTAGCCAGAGTATGTAGGCCATTTAAGTCCATTTCCAAGGAACTAGCTGAGTGGATCAGCAGAGAAAAATGGATCAGAAAATGCTAATGGGTGGTAATACATTTCAGATGTTACTTTGTCAAATTATTAATACCATGATGTGTAACAGAAAGACCAAGGAATACATCACATACCTGGGGTAATAGACTGTGTGTCCATTACAACCAAATAGTAAAAGAAAATCAAACATTAAATATACAATCAATTCCTCAGCAGCAAAAATTTACACATAGTTCAAAGATCAGTATTTGTTTTTTTGATTCAACGCCTGGGAGGAGAAGCTTAATTCTTAGTAAAGGGTGAGTTACACATAATGCTGGAAATGGCATGTGAATCACAGGGCTGAGACATCACAGAAAAACTGAGCAGGTGAGGGAAATAGGGAGAACTGGCACTGAACAACCCGAAGCTAGAACTTAGTCACACTTTTCATCTCTAAGAATGGAGAAACCCTAACAAAGGACAGCAACTTTGAACCCAATACCATGAATTTAGACACATAGACATGTTATTTCAGTTTATCTAAAGAGATAATTCTTTTTATAAAATGGTGGACTTAGTAGATTTAACAATGAACAGAATAATTTTCAAGGATATGACTCAGTGGTTAGGTCATGAGTAGTCACTATTCTTTCAGAGGTCCTGGGTTCAATTCCCAGCATCTACTTGCCAGTTCACCTCTATAACTCCAGTTCCAGGGGATACAATGCCTTTCTCTGGAATCTTCAAATACAAGTCATGTGTGTAGCAAAAGCATACATTATAGCAGAATGCCCATAAACGTAAAACAAAACATTTAAAAACATAAAGATTACATGAAACAAGGTTTTAGGGGGAATAGGAAGAATTGGAGGGAACAGATTGTATTCATGTATGAAATTCTCAAATAATGTTTTAAAAAATCATGTAAATACAGGTGATTTACTACAATGACTTTTAATGCATCACATTGCACACAATATCAGAAAATAAGGCAATGTACTGAAATATGACTGAGGAGAATAAACTAAGGATTCAGACAGACGCTTATACATGAAGAAACTGATTAATGAAGAGACAGTCTTCTCATTCTTCATGAGGAAAATGACAGGGGAATAACGTGTTCATACTTCTTCTCCCAAACTCAAATAATAAGAAAATGCAGCCACCTCCAAGACGGATTATCCAAATGAATCTAGCAATGACAAATGTGTGAAAGTTCTGGTTATATACAAGAACTCACTTCATTCACTGGAATGATAGTTTCAAAATAAAATAAATACACATACATGCACAGATATAAATAAACACACAGCTAAAAGACACAATAGAATTTGACAACAATGCAATTTGTAAAACCTCAATATGTAGACAAGTTAAATGCCATTCATATCTTATCATACAACCAATCCGGACAAGTATTTAAAACATAAGAAAATAATTTTTCTGTAAATATATATTTAGTATAATCATTATTATTACGTGTGTCTGTGCGTGTAAAATGTTTAGGAAAGGAATAGTGTGTGCAAGGATACTACTGTGGAAGAAAAGGGACAACTTTATGTCATCAGTCATCTCTCTGTTTACTTAAGTCCCAGGGGATAAAAGTAAGGTCCTGAGGTTTATGTGGCACTTGCTGACCCTACCCTCCATCATCCCATTAGAAATGCCTTAGTGAAGGCTATCTCTATAAATGATTTTAACATTGAATTTGCCATTTCATTTTCTTTATAAATATAAGTAATAAGTTTTTAAAAGGATCATTGCAAATGTCATCTACAACATACTTTGAAAATTATATAATCAGTTTAATTATGTCCTACCATCTGCTACTCTAGATAAATTTATGGGTAAGGAGATTTTTAAAACAAACTTACCAACTATAATCTTTCACATTATTCATTTTAAACTTTTCTACCTTTCCTGCAATTATCACAACATGTAACTATTCCCATTAGTTCCCATTACTGTTGCAAGAAATGATCACAAATTAGCAGGTCATAAAACAAGCCATTATCTTAGCATTTGGGAACTCACATATCTGAATATTTTACAGGAGATTAAAATCAAATAATCAAGTTCCTGTTAATTTTTGGTGATATAGAGTTCTAGCTGTGTGTGTGTGTATGTTTGTGTGTTTATGTGTGTGTGTGTGTGTGTGTGATGACAACCTTAAAATACAAGAATCTTTTATAATTAAAGTTCAACCTTCTGCTTTGTAAGAATATAGGAGATTGTAGTGCTACAGGCTCTGTTTTGTGTGTGTTCTGAAGTCTCAGAATTCCAGATATTCATCATCAATGAAATTTGATCTTAGGAAGTGTTTGCTGATTGCTCTCTCTCACCCCAGTGAAGTTTACTGATGTGATCCCTCTTGAGAATAAAAAAAACACAGAATCCCTGATTTATTAAGACATACTAAGAGAAAAAGAAAAAAAGGGAGGAAAAGATAAGTACAAGTGTAGCTTCCAAATAGAGGAAGGGGCTCCAAAGAGAAGAGAACACTACCTAACTCCTTTGTCTAGGAGTTATTATAGGATCATAGGATATACAAAGACTGAAATCATCTTTACTGAGATTTCTGAGCTCTCTAAGGACCAAGGGGCAAGTGAATAAAGGGCCCACAAGCTCTGTACTACTTGTCCTGCCCCGACCAGGAAGATAAGATTTTGGGCTGCCCACCTGATAAGGGGTAGCTGAAGCCCTCACCAGGTCTGTCTCTGGCTCTAGTTATTTTGTTAGACATCTTGACTATTGCTTAGTCATTATTCCATTGTCTGGCCCTTGCTGCGATATTACACACCGCAGGTATCTCAAGTTATACTAAGCTTCATTTAGTCCTCACAGTTGTCAAAGATTAGCTGTGGATCTTCTTAATACTAGTTAACTCTTGTTCTGCAGGTTGTTTTCAAATACCTGCTGAAAAGAGAAGGAAGTGTTATTGCAATCAATCTGCTACAATCTGGTGTATTAAAAGGAGCCCCAGTACAGGGGAACTCCAGGGCCAAAAAGTGGGAGTGGGTGGGTAGGGGAGTAGGGGGGTTATGGGGGACTTTTGGGATAGCATTGGAAATGTAAATGAGGAAAATACCTAATAAAAATATTTAAAAAAGGAGAAGCATGTACAAAGGAATAGTGGATAGCCGATGTTACCCAGTGAACAGTGTGCTTTGTCCTGCAAGCTAGCTAACTTTACAGCCAGTACTGTATCTTCCTTGACAATGGCCTGTCTCTCATCAAATTCTCTTGACTATTTCATGGACAATTGTAAGCTCAGTTTCTTGTACTTAGTGTTCCTGGCCTCTGCCTCTGGATCATTTGTGAATAATGATAGCTGCACCATGAGCCTCACTACACACTGAAAACTAGCTCATGCAGAAGTAGTCACAAATTGAATTATAACTTTGTGTTCTCCTATTTGCATATTTTAATGCACTCTGGTGGCTCTATTGATAGGTATCTCATTTTGGGTACAACTGTTCTTTGTCAAAAAAATTTAAAAACATGTGAAATCTACAAGTTTAAGAAAATATAATTGTAAAATTAGCATATGTATAAACTAATCCATTTACTATCAAAATTATCCCAACTGTGCATTATATTATTAGATATAGCAAGAATACAAAGATACCAAGAAATATAATAGATTTCTTACAAACGAGTTGGGTTAGTCTAAAATACACAGCCATTTTTCTACTGTTTCACTATTTCATATGTTTTGTTTTATTTTGTTTTGTTTTGTTTTATTTTTGTGGGAAAAAAGAATTGTTTCATATTATTCTTTCAATGGTCAACCTCTTATTTGTGGACAACTCATAGGATATTTTTCTTCTTATATAAAGAAGACTAGTTCAATTAAAGTACATCTCTAGGTTGATCACTCTGAATTGATATCCCATGATTATGATTAGGTCTTACAATGATTTAAATATTTTATTTCAAAGTATTTAAAAGTTTTTCCTTACAAGTGTTCTTTTCCTGTCATTCCTTTTCAGAATAAAAGTGAGCTGAAAGTGTAATCTCAAAATTTCTGACCGTTACAGTTGAAGATTTTTCTGTTATTGGTATTTGGTTTTCATGGGTTGATTTAATTTTCTTTTCATATTATTTGCATACTTTATCTTACAAGCTATATACTTGATGATTAATTCCTTAATGGAGTTTTTAAATTATCCCACCTGAGTTTTAATTTCCTCATCAGTCATGTAAGGCTTAAGGATGCTGCAGTACCAGTCTTCATTAGACCTTTTTGTAAGTGTGTTAGTTGTTTTTTTTTATTATTATTATTTCTTATTGTTTTGATAAAATGTCCTCAAAAAAGTCACTCAAGGCTACAAAAGCTTCAATTTGATTCAAAATTTGGGGTTTCAGGGCACCATAACAAAGAGGCCAAGTGCTACATTTTTTTTAAAAGTATTTTTTATTATTACGTATTTTCCTCAATTACATTTAGAATGCTATACCAAAAGTCCCCCATACTCACCCCCACCCCACTTCTCTACCCACCCATTCCCACTTTTTGGCCCTGGCATTCCCCTGTACTGAGGCATATAAAGTTTGCGTGTCCAATGGGCCTCTCTTTCCAGTGATGGCCACTAGGCCATCTTTTGATACATATGCAGGTAGAGTCAAGAGCTCCGGGGTACTGGTTAGTTCATAATGTTGTTGCACCTACAGGGTTACAGATCTCTTTAGCTCCTTGGATACTTTCTCTAGCTACATTCTTATACCATTGGTTACACCACTGCCCATGGTCAAGAAGGCTATGCAGAGAAATGTTTCTATTTTCCATCCCTTCTCACTTCATATAGCCCAAGACCCTTGCCTAAGGAATTGTGCCATCCCCAATAAGTTCACCTTCCTCCTTCAAATAATACATAATAGATAATCCCCCATAGATGTGCCTAGAGTTTTGTTTCTTTTATCAAGAATAAAACTGGCATTCAACACCAAAGTAACATATACCATAAAAGAAGTGTTTTTTGTTTTAATTCATGTACTAACAAACTGTGGCTCTATTTCTGCTCCCATTTAGAGCATTTAAGACCTCTAGTTTGACTATAAATCAGATATGGAGAACAAAAGAATGACCAATTATATTTTGGCTATTTTTATTTCATTTTTATTGGTTATTTTATTTGTTTACATTTAAAATATTATCCCTTTCCCAATTTCCCCTCCACAAGCCCCCTATTCCCTCCTCCTTCCCCCTGCCTCTATGAGGGTACTCCCCTACCTGCTTATCTACTCCATACACATATGGCATTTCTTTGGCCATTTTCTCTACCCTTATAGTAATTTGTCTCCCATCTCTCCTCCAATTTATCCTTTTCTCTTCCCAAGTAGTCCCATTTCTGTCATTGACGTTAATTTTCAACCTGGATTTGTTATGTGAGAGAAAACATAAGCTGTATTCACAGCTCATTAACCAGAGCAATCAAACATGTAAAAGAACTGTGTACATATTTGGAAAATACAGTTCATGCCCCCCCCCCACTTGTCTTCTGGGTCTGACCAGTCTTTATTAAGGATAGAATTGTCAACAGGTCCTTCAAGCTTCTACAGTGGATTGTTTCTCTTCTATCTTTGCATTTACATTTCTGGTGCTCTCTTCACCCCACATTTGCAGCAGCCACTTAGTTTATATTTACCTCCTATTGGAATGCTCGATGAGGGTGTTTCTCTAGGTTAATAATTTTCTCAAAGTACATTTAAATTTATTATTATTATTTTATTCTTTGACAATTTCACACATGTAAACGAGCTTCTTTGTCTCACCATCTGTTAACCTTTTCCATGCCCCTTTCTTGCCAGCAAGCTCTCCTTCCTCCTTTTCCATTTGGCATGTATTATCTGCTAAACATACTCAACTATCATTTTCTATGTTCTGTCAGTAAATTTGAACAGATATGAACATCTCTGCTCATGCGTTTCTCATTTTTTTGTTTTGCTTTGTTATTTGTGACTGTTTTGATTTCACCTGTCTGCCCCGTTAGACAACATTTGGGCAGACACGGGGAAAGATGCCCAATCTGCTTCTAGAACAAGGCTTTTTTCATTGATGCTAAGTTACATAACACTTTTCTTACTACAATTCATCTGGATCTGGAGTGCCTTTGTTTTCTGCTAATAATTGATAGATAATTGATTCTTAATAGTTTGGAGGTATTCCACCAACTTCAACTTTGTGTTTTCTTTTTTTTAATTAGGTATTTTCCTCATTTACATTTCCAATGCTATCCCACAGGTCCCCCATACCCTCCCCCCCACCGACTCCCCTACCCACCCACTCCCCCCTTTTTGGCCCTGGCGTTCCCCTGTACTGGGGCATATAAAGTTTGCAAGTCCAATGGGCCTCTCTTTCCAGTGATGGCCAACTAGGCCATCTTTTGATACATATGCAGCTTTCAAAGACTAACTTTTTCTAAAAAATAATTGTTTATGTAACTTAAGAAATGGCAGTTTTATAAGTATAATTTAATGCTTCACCTAATTTCTCACTTTTACCAGGGATATAGCTCTGTTTTTTTTTTTTTTCATTTGAACATTAATCTCAAATGTTATACTCTTTGTGTATGTTCCTCTCAAGTGATAACAAGGGAACTCTGTCCTTGTTTATAACCTTCATGGGATCACAGCTTATTAAAGTCATCTGTAAACACATTACTAGGAGGATTTAGACTGACATGATTTCATAAAATAGTGAACATAGCCCACAGCATATTTAGAGTACATATGATAATAAAAACTTGGAAAGCATAATGGGATGTTTAGGAACATTGGTAAGATTCCTTATCAATTGAAATACATAATTTGAATGAAAATCCCTAAGGCTAAAGTCCACTTTCCCAAATACACTGGGACTATGCAAATTGACTTCAAGACAATGCCATCTCTAAAAATATCAACTAACATGATTAACACATGAAGTAAAAACAAATAATCCTCAAAGACACATTTTAAAAGTTATAATTAAATGTAACTTTCGATGTTTATATTTGAAGTGAGAATTAAAATGTATGTACAGTCAAACAAGTTTTCTTTAAAAAGAAAAACCCATAAAATCCAAGTGAATAACTAATGAACTTTTCTAGCATTTATATCCATCTTACATTTTCAATTAATATTCTTGTATCCTTGTTTTCTAAATTACTCAGTGGAAAAGCAAATTGATGGCATGAAATTAATTTCCACTTTTTAAAATCTACGTGGCTATGAATCACTGCACTTTGGCAGTGATTGAAAAATGACTGTATTAACAAAAATCATGTTCAACAGGCAAATAAACATCCTCACAAATACAAATCATGGCTGCTCATTTACCCATCATTAGCCATCATCTACTTAAGATGATGATGATAAATGAGCTCAGAAGCAGGATTAGGAGCAACTCAGGGGCAAACACAGACAAGAAACCAGCTCCTGCTAAGATGGGTGTCTAGCCCAGTGCATGCCTCCTCTGCTGTCTCCTCTGACACGGAATAGGGTTTTTTTGTTTGTTTGTTTTGTTTTTATTTTTGTTTTTTCTGTTTTGTTTTGTTTTTTCATTTTGGGGATGTTCTGTCTCACACTTTTGAGCTCCTTGAATCATTTTCTACTAGATGATGTTTATGCATCCAGTGATGATATGTGCCAATGACCTTCACCAAGATAAAATCCACAACTAAAATACATAATGAAAATAAGGAAACAAATTTAGAAGCATCATGGGATTAGGTATATTGGGAATAGGATATAGTTAAGTTCTATTTTATTTTCCAATAAAATACAATCTTACACATTATCAGACAATGCTTTAAAGTTATGTCTATCATGCAGGATTCAGCTATAAAAATTTCAATTTACTTGCTATGGCCAACCAACTCTAGAGGACCTCTCAAAGAGTGCTCTTGATAAAGATGTAACGTTTGTGCTGAAAAGAGAGCTAAGTCTTCCAAATAAGCAAGAAGACCTGTATTTGGGACCAAAATGTACATTTTAAAATATGGACATTGCAGCATAAGCTTGTAAATCCAGCCCTGGGGAGTCTGTGATATGAACATCTCTTGTTCTCACTACACTGGAAGAATTGGTAAGCTTCAGGTTCAGAACAAGATACTACCTTAGGTGGAGAGAACAAGATGGGGAGATACTTAACATCGGCCCCTAGTATACATGGCATGCAGTGTCCCAGTAGTGCACTTCAACATGGAAATATGTAAGCATGCATATCCACTCATATACAGAAGGACTGAGAGAGGGGAGAGTGGAGGAAGGTAGGGATGGAAAAAGAGAGAGGGAGAGGGAGAGAGGGGGGGAGGGAGAGAGGGGGCCGGAGAGAGAGGGAGGGGGACAGAGGGAGGGAAGGAGAGGGAGTGGGAGAGGGAGAGAGACCCTTGATTAATGCCAATGCCACTGATGAGTGTTTCTTTCTTATGGGTATCTTTCCATTCTTCCCATTTGTGAGATACTGCCACTTCCATTCTGTGGAACACGTGTGCACTTCAGTGTTTCTCCTGCCTGTTGCTTTTAACCAACCTTACATTCATAGTCATGAACTATTACCACATTTGTACCTTGTCATATGGTACTTTCTTTTGTTGATGGTTTTATGATGATTCACAAGAAGTGTTGTTATGTAAAGCTCTTCTTGTAAACTCTACATCACGTTTAATACTGGAGCAACATGTTAGGTATTTCTAGCTAAATTGGAATTTCCTATACCAGAAAGACCAGTAAGTCTTCCTCACTATGAAACAAAGCTGAAGATATTTATTGACTTCCTTTCATGGGACACTTCTTTTAGGAATCAAGTGTTCTTGTGTTAAGTTATGTGATCTGAAATTAAAGCATTCTTTTCAAGGGAAAACTGTCACAATGTCTGTCCACCGTCTGATGATTCATGTACATTTTAGCATCATTGCCATTGAAAATGACGTTGAATGTTCCTCATAAGCAGTCATTATTTTCTATTCAGTCAAAATACATACTTAGTACAGATTCAGAAAATTAATACACTAGGGACCAAGGTTAATGGTAACTGAGAAACACCATTGCACCAGAAAGCCTGTACCATCCATGAAAAATATCAACAATAAAGAAAGGATGCTTGCCATTTCAGCCTGCATTTCTAAGGTCGAATTGAAACATGTGCTGGGTTTTCATACATTTTAGGTGAGAAGAAAAAAAAATCAACAGTGGAAGCTCAAAGAAGTAAAGATACTTTTGAGCTTTAAGTGTCAGTCCATTCATTTACATTACATTAAGTTATTTTCCTTCTTTCTTTCTGTCATACTTATCTCTTTGATTTTATAAAGTGACAATTTTTTTCTGCATGTTCTGTCATAAATCCACAAAATTCTGGTTCTTTCAAATGCTGTGCATATGTGTTTTTCTATATACTATTGACAGGAATTTCTGTCACCACGTTTATCATGATCACTGTAATTCAAAATAAATGTGGCAATTTAGCTATCAGTGAAGGGATGAACAACTCTTAAAAACTTCATCGATATCAACTTCTCTCCTATTGCAGACAAAGTCTGACCAAAAAAATTAATGGGAAAGGCATCAGTCCTGTTTTCCTCACTGATAAGCAGTCCTTCAAAAGAGCATTGCCAATTCCTTGTCACCATAGGTAGAGGGTAGAATGCTGGCCAAGAGTTGTGTTATTTGTGCAAAACTCTTTCTTTATTATTTTTTCTAAGTATCTTATAAAAGAAAACATTTATAACATCTTATATTTAAATGTCCATACACATATACTACCTCCTGCTATTAGCACACAGTTAAGAAAGTGATTCTGTTATTTATGTTGCTATTGAAGATCAGCCTTAGTCCATGGTTATCTGATAGGATGTATGGGACAATTTCAATATTTTTGTATCTGTTGAGGCCTGTTTTGTGACCAATTATATGGTCAATTTTGGAGAAGGTACCATGAGGTTCTGAGAAGAAGGTATATCCTTTTGTTTTAGGATAAAATGTTCTGTAGATATCTGTTAAATACATTTGTTTCATAACTTCTGTTAGTATCACTGTGTCCCTGTTTAGTTTCTGTTTCCAGGATCTGTCCATTGATGAAAGTGGTGTGTTGAAGTCTCCCACTATTATTGTGTGAGGTGCAATGTGTGCTTTGAGCTTTACTAAAGTTTCTTTAATGAATGTGTCTGCCCTTGCATTTGGAGCATAGATATTCAGAATTGAGAGTTCATCTTGGAGGATTTTACCTTTGATGAGTATGAAGTGCCCCTCCTTGTCTTTTTTGATACCTTTGGGTTAGAAGTCGATTTTGTTAGATATTAGAATGGCTACTCCAGCTTGTTTCTTCAGATCATTTGCTTGGAAAATTGTTTTCCAGCCTTTCATTCTGAGGTAGTGTCTGTCTTTTTCCCTGAGATGGGTTTCCTGTAAGCATCAAAATGTTGGGTCCTGTTTGTGTAGCCAGTCTGTTAGTCTATGTCTTTTTATTGAGGAATTAAGTCAATTGATATTAAGAGATATAAAGGAAAAGTAACTGTTGTTTCCTATTGTTTTTGTTGTTAGAGTTGGCATTCTGTTTTTGTGGCTGTCTTCTTTTAGGTTTCTTGAAGGATTAATTTCTTGCTTTTTCTAGGGCGTAGTTTCTGTCCTTGTATTGCTGCTTTTTTTTTCCTGTTATTACCCTTTGAAAGGCTGGATTCATGTAAAGATAATGTGTGAATTTTGTTTTGTCGTGGAATACTTTGGTTTCTCCATCTATGGTAATTGAAAGTTTGGCTGGGTATAGTAGCCTGGGCTGGTATTTGTGTTCTCTTGGTGTCTGTATAACATCTGTCCAGGATCTTCTGGCTTTCATAGTCTCTGGTGAAAAGTCTGGTGTAATTCTGATAAGCCTGCCTTTATATGTTACTTGACCTTTTTCCCTGACTGCTTTTAATATTCTATCTTTATTTAGTGTGGGATAGCACTGGAAATGTAAATGAAGAAAATTAAAAAAAATAAAAACAATAAAGTGATTCTGTCTTTATTTTCATCAATCCAGTGTTATCCTGGAGACATGAATGAATTCATTTATATTCGTGGAAAAGTTTAAAAAAGTAATATTTTCTTGCATAAGAATTATAGTTTGAGCTTAAGTGTACTGGCTGTTGGGGAATAAAGAAATCTTATATAAGCTGGGAATCTCCCCTTCCTTTCAATGAGCACAAGACCTGTACAAAACTATTTTCAAAACCAATCAGATAGTGACCCTGGAGATTGAAATCTTTTACTTATAATGATAACCTGGTAAGGAAGCACCTTGTCTTTTAACAGGGCAAGGACATACATTTGTTTGCCACAGATCTTATGATGGTGTGTAAGCTTGGTGTAGCAGTGTGGTATCATAGTTACTTTGCTGCAAGTTCCTGTAGGCCACTCATCAGTGATAGTTGTAGCTTTCTGGGGGTTGTAATGACAAACTGGTGATGTTCCATCAAGGATATAGATGTATTCTTACATTAGATTTTCATCAGCACTGACCTTCTCAAATGCATCAATGGATTCCCACTTTGCATCCTGATTGACAGATGCTTTATCACCACAAATCTATAAAAATTAATAATGTTGTAATAATTCTTAAATGTATGCTTCCAACCTACACAGTATTGACAGCTTTCTTTTACAACCTAATACAAAGACAATCAGAGAATTATTCTCTAAGAAATGATGTTATTCCTTTGCTAATACTAGAGAGTGTGTATGTAGTAGTATAAACAGAATGCCTAGAATGGCTTTGAACATTTTAAAGGGATTCTGTGCCTCTTGCTTTCTATTTGGATGATTCAAACAAGGTGACCTAGGGAGGTGGAATTTCTTCCTCAAAAATGTCAGGTTAGAAAAAAGGATGAAGACTACAGTAAAGATGTCTCCCCATGATTTTACATAATGTCTACTTTCAGGCAACCTTACAGGCAAGTGTAGAACCAGAGCAATGAGGTGGCAAAGACAGTAGAACCGAACCAAATTTTGACAAAAATTGTTCTTATTCATATCTCTTATCTTAAATTTAAACTTAGCTCTTATATTCAAAATCTGTTTAATAGTGAGGCCCTGCATTTTGAATATATGTCCAATTATGTAAATAAAGCAAGGGATTAATTCAGTCAAATTAATGGGTTTTAGGACCAACAACACCTCTTTAGAAGGGGATGAGTCCATGATTTGATTCATTTGCTAAGACCATTGGGGAATGGAACAGGCCTTCAGACATTAGTAGGTTCCCTGATTTTATTACAACTGATACCATGATGGAAGGTCATTCTGGCCATAAAACTCAGCACACAGACAACAGCACCTTCCAGAACAAAAGCAAAGACATGATTCATCAGTGTTCATAGTTCATTTAAAGTCATCATATGTACTCTTAACAAATGGTCATGGGAAAGCTGGATGCCCTAATGCAAAATGTCGAAGACAGACCTCTACCTATCAACCTGTACAAGAATATATGCCCAACTGAATTAGACAACACATTGAAATATTTTTAAATTTTAGCTCTAAAACTCTAAAAAGAAAAACTAGGGAGTATCCTATAAATTACATTTATAGGGTCGTATTTTATGAAATAGATTAAGTTTTTCTGAGAATTACAGAGAACAAACAATACCTGAGACCTCAAAAAAACTAAAATAATATCCACAGGAGAAAATCAAGTAAATAATGATGATTATGATGATTAAAAACAGAGTAGAGGGAGTTGTCATCTGTATATCTGACAGATGATTAATATATAGAATATCCAAAAACTATAAGCAAAACAACATCCAGAATAATGTGACCCAGTGGGGTAGGGATCTAAACAAAATTTCCCAATACAAGAAAAATCAATGGCTAAGAAATATCTCTGAAAGTATCTATTGTCTATAACCACAAGAGAATGGGAATTAATTAATTTTGAGATTTTCTCTCATCCTAGTGGATGAGAACATACATGAGGGTGTGGTGAACAGGAAAACTCGTTCACTGTTGTTGGAAATGCAAATTGGTGCAGCCACTCTGGAAATAAATACAGAGAATCATCAAAAAGTAAATATAGATCTACCATATGATTCAGGGGTCCCACTGAATATCTGGGAATACACCAAAAAGATTCAATACCTTAGTCCACAGATATTTGCTAAGCCATGTTCATTGCTCCTGTCTTCACAAGAGTAAAGAAATGGCAACAAGCTAAATGCCCTTTAACAGAGCAGTAGATAAAGAAAAAAAGGTACACACATGGTTTGAGAACCATTTGAAATTGTAATTAAATGTATAGATCTAAAGAATATTTTATTGAGAGAATAACACATATCTATAATGATACCACCACAAGTCTCTCTTGTCTGCATTTATCAAATCAAATATGGTGGAATCTTAAGAAGTATTTTTTCAGCCTTATGTAAACAGCATGTATTCTTCCAACAAGGCAAAATTTCACTTTTTAATTTTTTTTATTCTTCTCTCATAAAGTGCACCTTGACTGTAACCTTCCCTATCTAATGCCCCAGTCCCCATCTGCTCCCCTCCTGATCCACTGCTCCTCCATTTCCCTTTAGAAAAGAGCAGGTACTTCAGGGTTATCAATCAGACTGTTTAACAAAGTGCAATACAGTAAGCAAAAACCTTCATATTAAGGCTGGATAAGGCAACCCAGTAGGAGGGAAAGTCCTCAGCTGCACTGCTTTCAGTTGTCTCTCCTGGTACTCTTTCCCTCTATCCTCATCCTACTTGACCTCTTCTCTTCCCCACCTGTCTTCCACCCAGTCACATCCCCAGCCTGAATGTTTATTCTATTTCCACTTCTCAATGACTTTCAAACATGGCTTCCACCCCTTTGTCTCTCCTTACTATTTAGCTTCATTGGTTCTGTGGACTGGAACATAGTCACTCAGTATTTAGGACTAATGTTTACCTATAATTGAGTAAATACTGTATTTGTCTCATGGGTCTGTGTTACCTCACTTGGGATAGATTTTTTTTTTCTAATTCAACTGATTAGTATGCAAATTTCACAATGCCATTTCTTTTAATAGCTAAGTAATATTGTATTGTGTAAATATTTCTTTGGTAGATACCTGTTAAGTCCACTTGATTCAAAATGTCTGTTAGTTTCCATATTTCTCTGTTTAGTTCCTGTTTGGATGACCTATGAATTGGTGAGAGTGTGGTATTAAAGTCTCTCACTATTAATGTGGAGGTTCGATGTGTGATTTAAGCTATAGTAATGTTACTGTTACAAATGTGTTTCTTTTACCCTTGCATATAGAGCATGGGTATTTAGACTTGAGACCCCACTTTGTATGAATGCCATTTGCCATCTGTTTTGGTTAATATTGGTTGAAAATCTATTTTATTAGATATTAGAATGGCTACCCCAGCTTGCTTCTTGGGTATCTTTACTTGAAAATCCTTTTTGCAGATCTTTATTCTAAAGTAGTTTCTATCTTTGATGATAAGGTGTGTTTTCATAAGCAGCAGGATCCTGCTTCTACATTCCTTCTGATATCCTGTGACTTTTTATTGAGGAATCAAGTCCATAGATATTGAGAGATACTAATGACCAATAATTGTTACATTCTGTTATTTTGATGTTGATGGTAGTAGTGTGTGTCTCTCTTTGTGTGTATTTGTGTGTGTCCCTTATGTTGGTTTAGCAGGTGTGAAATTGTTTATCTCATGTATTTTCGTGGGTGTAGTTATCCTCCTTGGGATGGGATTTTTTTCTACAACTGTCTGTAGGGCTGTATTTGTATTTAGATTATTTGGTTTTGTCATGGGCTACCTTGTTTTTTTCCATCTATGGTGATAGAAAGTTTTGTTGGGTATAATAGTCTGGACTGGAATCTGTGGTATTTTAGATACCATAAGACAACTGCCCAGGCCCTTCTGCTTTTAGAGTCTCTGTTGAGAAGTTGGAAGAAAGGCTGATAGCTCCGCATTTCAATATAATTTGACTGTTTTCCCCTTGTATGTTTTAGTATTATTTCTTTTTTTTGTACAGTTAGTACTTTGAATATTATGTGATAGGAGAAATTTTCCTTTTTGTTCCAATCACTTTGATGTTTTGTAAGCTTCCTGTATGTTTATAGGCATTTCTTTCTTTAGGTTAGGAAAATATTTTTTTCTGTAATATTGTTAAAAATATTTTATGGGCCTTCAAGCTGGAATTCTCCTTTTATTCTGATTATTCTTACATTTGCTTTTTTCATATTGTCTCAAACTTCTTAGATTGTTTTTATATTTTTTATTTATTGTTATTTTATTATTATTATTCAATTTTTTTACAGTCTAGTCTATTTTTATTTATTGTTATTGTCATTTAATCTTTTTTTTTTTTTTACAGTCCAGTCTTTATCACCTTTCTGGTCTGTCCTCTGGTCATCCCTCATCCCATACCTCCTTCCTGGTCTCCAAGAGAATGTCCCCACCCCATTTTTCCTACCCACTAGGCCTCTACATTACCTGAGGCCTTAAGTCTCAAGGGTTTTGTTCATCTTCTCTTAGTGAGGCCAGACCAGGCAAATCTCTGCTGTGTATGTATTGTGGGCCTCATATCAGCTAGTGTATACTGCCTGGTAGGTGATCTCAGGGGTCCAGGGATCTATGGGTTTGCCATACTTCTCAGCTTCTTTCAGGATTTCCCTAACTCAACCACAGGAGTCCCTGGCTTTTGTTCATTGCTTTGGTGTAACTATCTGCATCTGACTCTTTCAGCTACTTGTTGGGAGACTCATAGGGCAGTCATGCTAGGGTCCTATCTGTAAGAACACCATAGTATCAGTAATACTGCCAGGCTTTGGAGCCTTCCCCTTGAGCTAGAAAATATCATCCAGCATGAGGTAATCTATGTTTTGTGATTATTATATGTTCAGGTGCTGATTTCTGAGTTTATCTTCGTTGGATGTGTGTATTGTGGATTCTTTCCCCCCCCTTTTTTTTTTCTATTTTCTCTTGCTCTTTTGACCTCAGTGGCCTGGATTTATGGTAACGAGTCTTCAAGTCCATTGAAGTGTTTACACTGGGTTATTATTTTTAATGGCCTGATGGTTTCTGGAGTTTTGGGTGCTAAAATTACCTCTGGGGTTCCCTTTACCAGCATGACCTAAGATCTCTGGTGCCTGCAAAGAGCACAGGGTATGAGATATATTTTTCTGCTGTTGGATGAGTTTTCAGGGAAGTTGGAAAGCAAGGATATTGCCACTTCTAACAAGTATTTTTATGTGTCTTTTTTGTAATATATTCTGTATTTATTTAGAAGTAAATGTTACAATTTAAACTCAAAACACAGCCGCATATACTTACTTATCACTCAGTATTTCAGTTTAATGATATTATATATCAGCACTGACCCTCTCTCTCTTTCTATATATGCTTTGTTAGCAATTTGACTCATTTAAATTTTTAAATTAACTGTATACTTAGATAAGACTTGGTAGTAGAAAAATAATTTCCCCTATAAAATACATTTAATTTTAAAGAGAGAAATTAAAAAGCACATGAAGTGTTTTCCATTTCACTGTCTTTTATCTGACATCATTTTGCTAAAAAAAAAAAGAAAAAGAAAAGAAAAACATTAGTTTGTATTAATATACATGTGGAGATTTGACAGTGTTCTGTGATGAGTTACTTTATATCATAAAAAATAATGCTTTTTTTTTTCATGTGATTCCATGCCCTGGGAGACTTTGAATTTGAGTGCACATTCATATATGTCATGTGACTTTGAATCTTGCAAAATTAAAAACAGCACTTTCTAGCATCACACACGAGGCACAGACTGACGAGTGGAATGTTCCTCAGAATAAAATGTTTCTATTCTATAAAATTATCGAAGGAAATTTGCCTCCTATGAATTCATTGTTGTGTTCCAATCATATAAGAAAATAAATTCCCAAGGACTTATTGGATGCTGCAGACTGAGGGAATGAATGTGTAATACCTTTTCCTTCTTCCTATATAAATAGGGATATTAAACACTGTATTGTCAGTAGCCCCACTCACCTTCCTAGCTGATGAACCAGTGTGAGTTGAGGCACAAGCAGACTCCACAACATACCGGGGGCTTCACCTGTGCTTGGTCCCATTGCCAACACATCCCAATTCTTTTGTTACCTGTTCATGAATTTGCTCATCCCAGTACTGAACATTCTATCAATTGTTAGGCTCATCATCTACTTGAGTCTGTTTCCAAGTTGGTTTTGGTGGGATCCAAAGTCCCACAACATGTTTTGATACTTCAGCATAATCCTGAACTGATTCCAATGATGTATGTGCTGCATCGTTCACATCTCACAAGATTATTCAGCTCTGTACACTCTGCTACCCTAATAGACTCTTCTTGAATCTCTACCAGCTTCATGTCCCTGTCTCTGAGGCATATATGAAGCTCTTTGAATGCTAATCTATTCTTTTACACCTTTGCAGACATTTTATTGTGTGCACACACATAGGCACACATACACATGCACACATACACACACACACAACTTTTTGCTATGAAATGTCAAGTATGAGAATTAATATTAATACTTAAGGTTAGATCATTTTTAAAACTGCTTTGTTTTCATTTGCTTGTATAATGAAGAGAATCGGGATTTATCTAGTGTTATTCAATAAATCCCAGCATTGTAGAAAGACACACACACACACACACACACACACACACACACACAGAGAGAGAGAGAGAGAGAGAGAGAGAGAGAGACGAGACAGAGACAGAGACAGAGACAGAGAGACAGAGAGAGAGAATGCTTGTCTATGACTTCTGACAAATTCATTCATGATATAGGATCACTTTAGGTAACTATGTCACACAGTGAATTTGAATAGATGCAATTTTAGAGTCATTCCTATCTTCATTATTTTACTCTCTAAATAGTTGTTATTTTGTTAAGATAACAATTCTTTAAATAAACATTAAAATAACATTTCCACCTATATTTTTTATCAGTAGCTATTTGGTAGGTTCTCGTTAAACCTGGAAGCCATGGCTCAAAGAAATAAAACCATTGAAATATAAGATTGTTATGCATGCAATTTTCTCAACATATAACTCAAAAATGTAAAACTATTTTCTCATTTTAAAATGTCTCGTTATCTTAAATTATTTATATTCATTGCATGGTTTCAATATGTCAATTTTCTAAAACTCATTGTAATAACTGTGTTATCACTAGGTTGGAAATTTCACATCCTGAATTTTTCAACTAGACTGCCTCCAGGACACTGATCAAATATGAATTACTAAAATCAAGACACAGCTTGTCATCTAACCATCAATCACAGATTGACAACTTTCTTGGGAGTGAGATCTCTTAGTAAGTGCTTATTTTAAAGTTAGTGAATCATTCTTTCATGTCTGAATTTTGTGTCTCCCAGGTAAAACCACTCTGCTTTGATTTGGTTATTCTGAATATAGACTTATTTTGTTTTATTTTCTGACACTAAGCCACAGGTTATTTTGAATCCCGCAGACAGGATATTAAATACAATGTAAATTTCTTTAATTACTAACGAGCAAACAAGATGTTTGCCTTGAATTGTATTCTTTTGAATTGTATTTTCAAATTTGCTGGACTTAATGAAATAGTTTGTTTTCAGGTCTAGAGAAATGAATAAAAAGTTAAGAGCACTTCCTACTTTTGCAGAGGACACAAGCTCATTTCCCAGCACCTACATCTCCATGGGAGGCTCACACTGCCTTAACTCCATTTTTAAGTGGTTGGAATTCTGTTCTGATGCCTATGGGAACTGAACCTACACCATTCTCAATCTCTATCTAAATCCAGTTCTCCACTGTTTCTGTCTCTGTGTCTGTCTGTCTCTCAGTTTCTGTCTCTCTCTCTCTGTCTTTCTCCTTCAGTCTCTCTTTTTTTCTCACAGAATTATAGAGGGAGAGGGAGAACCAGGTGGTATAAGTGTAGGACATATGTAGGAAAATCTAAAATATAGAGAAAAAGTCAGATTTCATGTTGCTTGAGGGGTTCTGATGAATTCTTACTTCATATATGTATATACACATACATATGTATAATATTTATATGATGTATATTTCAACATAATGTGCAAGCTTTTTCTTAAATTTCTTACATTTCCTACTTTTATTATAAAAGTATACAATTCTGACATCATATTCATTTCCCTAACTTCACATGACAAATTTTAAAATATTATCAATCTGATTTCAAATGTGTACTCATAAATTTTATTTTAATATCTTTCAGTAATTTTTATTATGTAATCATATTGATCTCTATGTGGGAAACAGAGCACATCTCATCAAGTTTCAAAATCATTATATGGTCTCAAGCCAGAGTCACATTGTAGAGGTCATGTATCTCATTGTTTTCCCAGTCAGTTGTGGATGGAGGAGGATAATCTTATGGAAAGTACTTTTGATGAAAACTCTCAAGGGCTTGCAGGCTCTGAAAATGCAATATGTAGATAACTGGGATTCAATTATCCTTTTGTTTAGCACTAAAACATCACCAGTTCTTTACCTAAGAATGTTGGTATCCATTGTTTAAATTTTCATAAAATTTTTACACTTTTAATTAGGTTTGTTAAAGTAATTTAACCATCAATATTATTTAATGTTATATCACACTGATATATTGTTCTGTGGTCACAATCTCGAGTTAAAATATTCTCAGACATCTTCAATGGAAACTATCTCTCAATATTAATATTGTACATAAATGTTGCTACTCTGGAGATACCACTTAATCTAGCAAAATATGCTTTGTGTCCTGCACCATTAAATAGAAAAAAGCATTATAAGAGAAATTTGGGCCTCCAGTATAAAGTATCTGCCACAAAGTTCTTGCAGATTCTTTAACTTTATAGAATTATATTTCTAATTTACCACCACTGAAGTCTTAGATAAACCAGCTTTTCTAGTACAGTGTTTCTTTTCTAAATACCTGTGTGTATTCGTAGTTTACTAACATTTTTATTGAGAATCAATGATGGCGTACGCCTCTAATTCCAGCACTTGGGATGCAGAGGCAGGCAGATTTCTGAGTTCGAGGCCAGCCTGGTCTATGGAGTGAGTCCCAGGACAGCCAGGGCTACACAGAGAAACCCTGTCTCAACAAAAAAATTACCTGGATTTGTCTGAAAAGAAAAAAAAAGTTTAATATTGCCAATATTTCTGGCATATATCCCATCAACAGAGAAGAAAACTTGATTTGGAAAAACTCATATTCTATAATAGTTTCTACAATCCTGTATAGTTGAACGTCTCTATTTGAGTTCTAACATACTCAACATTTCAACCAATTCAAATGGAAATTTTAGATTATGCTAGAACCTTTTATAAAACAAATTATTTATGTATTTACTTTACATCCCAATATAGGTCCTCATCTCTCATCCCATTCCCCCACTTCTAGCAGCTCCTTCCCCTTTCATACACTTCTTTTCCTGGTACATGAAATCACCTGATGGCTAGAAACATCCCTTTCACTGAGATCAGACAAGACAGTCCAGTTCAAAGGCACACAGCAGATTCAGGGACAGCCCCCACTCCAGTTCTTGGGAGAGCCTCCTGAAGACCAAGCTGAACAACTACATATGTGCCATCAGGGGAACTAGGTCCAGTCCATGCTCATTCTTTTGTTCAGTCTCTGAGAGCCCCCAAGGATCCGAATGAGTTAACTTGCCTGGTGTTCTTGTGGAATCCCTATCCTCTTTGGGTCTCTCAGTCTTTCTCCCAGCTCTTCCACAAGATTCCCTGAGATCTATTATCTGTTTGGCTGTTAATCTCTACATCTGTTTCAGTCAGCTGTTTTGTAGAGCCTCTCAGAGGACAGTTATGCTAGGTTTCTTTCTGCAAGCATAACTGAGTGTCATTAATAGTATAAGAGATTGAATCTGGGCCATAGGTTGGTTCTCCATTTGGACCAGTCGCTAGTTGGTCATCTCCTCTGACTCTTCTTTATTTTTTTCCTAGCACATCTTGCAGGCGGGACATATTTTAGGTTTAAGGTTTTGTGGGTATGTTGCTATCCTTATTATTCCACTGGGAGTTTTGCCTGACTAGAGGAAGTGTCGAATTTAGGATCCATATCTACACTGCTAGGAGTTTCAGTTAAAGTCACTACCATTACCACTCTGTAGCTTTCCCCATCCCAGATCTTTGACGCATCCTAGAGATGCCCCCCCCCCCCAACTGCACCTACATACACCTATTTCTGTACTTTATCTTGCTACTGCCCCATCCCATTGGCCTCCTTCACAAAGTTCTCTCATTCTTCCAAACTCCTGTATCTAATATTTTTTTCTGTCTGAGAAAGATTCAGGCATCCTCTGAATAGGCTGTCTTTGTTCTTTGGATTCTTTTAGTCTGTGGATTGTAGAATGGTTATCAGATACTTTATGGTTAATTTCCACGTATAAGAGAGTATGTACCATACATGTCTTTTAGGTTTGTGTTACCTCACTCAAGATGATATTCTCTAGTTCCATTCTTTGACTACAATATTCATGAAGTCCTTGTTTTTAATGGATGAGAAGTATTATACTGTGCAATTGAGCCACATTTTTATCTGTTTTTGGCTGAGGGGCATCTGGATTGCTTAAACTTTCTGGAAATTATGAATAAATAGCTATGAAGATAATTAAGCAAGTGTCTTTGTGGGATGGTGGAGCATCTTTTGGGTATATGCACATGAGTGATATTGTGGGGTGTTGAAGTAGAACTATTCCCAATTTTCTGAGAAATGGCCAAGGAGATTGCCAGAGTGGTTGTACAAATGGTGCACTATAACCAGAAATGTAGGACTGTTCTCTTTACTCCACATTCTTGCCATAATGTTTTTTTTTTCCATTTTTATTAGGTATTTAGCTCATTTACATTTCCAATGCTATACCAAAAGTCCCCCATACCCAACCACCCCCACTCCCCTACCCACCCACTCCCCCTTTTTGGCCCTGGCATTCCCCTGTACTGGGGCATACAAAGTTTACGTGTCCAATGGGCCTCTCTTTCCAGTGATGGCCGATTAGGCCATCTTTTGATACATATGCAGCTAGAGTCAAGAGCTCCAGGGTACTGGTTAGTTCATAATGTTGTTCCACCTATAGGGTTGCAGATCCCTTTAGCTCCTTGGGTTCTTTCTCTAGTTCCTCCATTGGGAGCCCTGTGATCCATCCATTAGCTGACTGTGAGCATCCACTTCTGTGTTTGCTAGGCCCCGGCATAGTCTCACAAGAGATAGCTACATCTGGGTCCTTTCAATAAAATCTTGCTAGGGTATGCACTAGTGTCAGCGTTTGGATGCTGATTATGGGGTGGATCCCTGGATATGGCAGTCTCTACATGGTCCATCCTTTCATCTCAGCTCCAAACTTTGTCTCTGTAACTCCTTCCATGGGTGTTTTGTTCCCAATTCTAAGGAGGGGCATAGTGTCCACACTTCAGTCTTCATTCTTCTTGAGTTTCATGTGTTTAGCAAATTGTACCTTATATCTTGGGAATCCTAGGTTTGGGGCTAATATCCACTTATCAGTGAATACACATTGTGTGAGTTTCTTTGTGAATGTGTTACCTCACTCAGGATGATGCCCTCCAGGTCCATCCATTTGCCTAGGAATTTCATAAATTCATTCTTTTTTTTTTTTAATAGCTTAGTAGTACTCCATTGTGTAGATGTACCACATTTTCTGTATCCATTCCTCTGTTGAGGGGCATCTGGGTTCTTTCCAGCTTCTGGCTATTATAAATAAGGCTGCTATGAACATAGTGGAGCATGTGTCCTTCTTACCAGTTGGGGCATCTTCTGGATAAATGCCCAGGAGAGGTATTGCTGGATTCTCCGGTAGTACTATGTCCAATTTTCTGAGGAACCGCCAGACTGATTTCCAGAGTGGTTGTACAAGCCTGCAATCCCACCAAAAATGGAGGAGTGTTCCACTTTCTCCACATCCACGCCAGCATCTGCTGTCACATGAATTTTTGATCTTAGCCATTCTGACTGGTGTGAGGTGGAATCTCAGGGTTGTTTTGATTTGCATTTCCCTGATGATTAAGGATGTTGAACATTTTTTCAGGTGCTTCTCTGCCATTCGGTATTCCTCAGGTGAGAATTCTTTGTTCAGTTCTGAGCCCCATTTTTTAATGGGGTTGTTCGATTTTCTGAAGTCCACCTTCTTGAGTTCTTTATATATGTTGGATATTAGCCCCCTATCTGATTTAGGATAGGTAAAGATCCTTTCCCAATCTGTTGGTGGTCTTTTTGTCTTATTGACGGTGTCTTTTGCCTTGCAGAAACTTTGGAGTTTCATTAGGTCCCATTTGTCAATTCACGATCTTACAGCACATGCCATTGCTGTTCTGTTCAGGAATTTTTCCCCTGTGCCCATATCTTCAAGGCTTTTCCCCACTTTCTCCCCTATAAGTTTCAGTGTCTCTGGTTTTATGTGAAGTTCTTTGATCCACTTAGATTTGACCTTAGTACAAGGAGATAAGTATGGATCGATTCGCATTCTTCTACATGATAACAACCAGTTGTGCCAGCACCAATTGGTGAAAATGCTGTCTTTCTTCCACTGGATGGTTTTAGCTCCCTTGTCGAAGATCAAGTGACCATAGGTGTGTGGGTTCATTTCTGGGTCTTCAATTCTATTCCATTGGTCTACTTGTCTGTCTCTATACCAGTACCATGCAGTTTTTATCACAATTGCTCTGTAGTAAAGCTTTAGGTCAGGCATGGTGATTCCACCATAGGTTCTTTTATCCTTGAGAAGACTTTTTGCTATCCTAGGTTTTTTGTTATTCCAGATGAATTTGCAAATTGCTCCTTCTAATTCGTTGAAGAATTGAGTTGGAATTTTGATGGGGATTGCATTGAATCTGTAGATTGCTTTTGGCAAGATAGCCATTTTTACAATGTTGATCCTGCCAATCCATGAGCATGGGAGATCTTTCCATCTTCTGAGATCTTCTTTAATTTCTTTCTTCAGAGATTTGAAGTTTTTATCATACAGATCTTTCACCTCCTTAGTTAGAGTTACGCCAAGATATTTTATACTATTTGTGACTATTGAGAAGGGTGTTGTTTCCCTAATTTCTTTCTCAGCCTGTTTATTCTTTGTATAGAGAAAGGCCATTGACTTGTTTGAGTTTATTTTATATCCAGCTACTTCACCGAAGCTGCTTATCAGGTTTAGGAGTTCTCTGGTAGAATTTTTAGGGTCACTTATATATACTATCATATCATCTGCAAAAAGTGATATTTTGACTTCCTCTTTTCCAATTTGTATCCCCTTGATCTTAGGTTGTCGAATTGCTCTGGCTAATACTTCAAGTACTATGTTGAAAAGGTAGGGAGAAAGTGGGCAGCCTTGTCTAGTCCCTGATTTTAGTGGGATTGCTTCCAGCTTCTCTCCATTTACTTTGATGTTGACTACTGGTTTGCTGTAGATTGCTTTTATCATGTTTAGGTATGGGCCTTGAATTCCTGATCTTTCCAAAACTTTTATCATGAATGGGTGTTGAATCTTATCAAATGCTTTTTCTGCATCTAACGAGATGATCATGTGGTTTTTGTCTTTGAGTTTGTTTATATAATGGATTACATTGATGGATTTTCGTATATTAAACCATCCCTGCATTCCTGGAATAAAACCTACTTGGTCAGGATGGATGATTGCTTTAATATGTTCTTGGATTCGGTTAGCAAGAATTTTATTGAGGATTTTTGCATCGATATTCATAAGAGAAATTGGTCTGAAGTTCTCTATCTTTGTTGAAACTTTCTGTGGTTTAGGTATCAGAGTAATAGTGGCTTCATAAAATGAGTTGGGTAGAGTACCTTCTACTTCTATTTTGTGAAATAGTTTGTGTAGAACTGGAATTAGATCTTTGAAGGTCTGATAGAACTCTGCACTAAACCCGTCTGGTACTGCGCTTTTTTTGGCTGGGAGACTATTAATAACTGCTTCTATTTCTTTAGGTGATATGGGACTGTTTAGATGGTCAACTTGATCGTGACTCAACTTTGGTACCTGGTATCTGTCCAGAAATTTGTCCATTTCGTCCAGGTTTTCCAGTTTTGTTGAGTATAACCTTTTGCAGAAGGATCTGATGGTGTTTTGGATTTCTTCAGGATCTGTTGTTATGTCTCCCTTTTCATTTCTGATTTTGTTAATTAGGATTTTGTCCCTGTGCCCTTTAGTAAGTCTAGCTAATGGTTTATCTATCTTGTTGATTTCCTCAAAGAACCAACTCCTCGTTTGGTTAATTCTTTGAATAGTTCTTCTTGTTTCCACTTGGTTGATTTCACCCCTGAGTTTGATTATTTCCTGCGGTCTACTCCTCTTGGGTGAATTTGCTTCCTTTTTTTCTAGAGCTTTTAGATGTGTTGTCAAGCTGCTAGTATGTGTTCTCTCCCGTTTCTTCTTGGAGGCACTCAGAGCTATGAGTTTCCCTCTTAGAAATGCTTTCATTGTGTCCCAAAGGTTTGGGTACGTTGTGGCTTCATTTTCATTAAACTCTAAAAAGTCTTTAATTTCTTTCTTTATTCCTTCCTTGACCAAGGTATCATTGAGAAGAGTGTTGTTCAGTTTCCACGTGAATGTTGGCTTTCCATTATTTATGTTGTTATTGAAGATCAGTCTTAGGCCATGGTGGTCTGATAGGATATATGGGACAATTTCAATATTTTTGTATCTGTTGAGGCCTGTTTTGTGACCAATTATATGGTCAATTTTGGAGAGGGTCCCATGAGGTGCTGAGAAGAAGGTATATCCTTTTGTTTTAGGATAAAATGTTCTGTAGATATCTGTTAGGTCCAGCTGTTTCATAACTTCTGTTAGTTTCACTGTGTCCCTGTTTAGTTTCTGTTTCCACGATCTGTCCCTTGATGAAAGTGGTGTGTTGAAGTCTCCCACTATTATTGTGTGAGGTGCAATGTGTGCTTTGAGCTTTACTAAAATGTCTTTAATGAATGTGGCTGCCCTTGCATTTGGAGCGTAGATATTCAGATTTGAGAGTTCCTCTTGGAGGATTTTACCTTTGATGAGTATGAAGTGTCCATCCTTGTCTTTTTTGATAACTTTGGGTTGGAAGTCGATTTTATCCGATATTAGAATGGCTACTCCAGCTTGTTTCTTCAGACCATTTGCTTGGAAAATTGTTTTCCAGCCTTTCACTCTGAGGTAGTGTCTGTCTTTTTCCCTGAGATGGGTTTCCTGTAAGCAGCAGAATGTTGGGTCCTGTTTGTGTAGCCAGTCTGTTAGTCTATGTCTTTTTATTGGGGAATTGAGTCCATTAATATTAAGAGATATTAAGGAAAAGTAATTGTTGCTTCCTTTTATTTTTGTTGTTAGAGTTGGCATTCTGTTCTTGTGGCTGTCTTCTTTTTGGTTTGTTGAAGGATTACTTTCTTGTTTGTTCTAGGGCGTGATTTCCGTCCTTGTATTGCTTCTTTTCTGTTATTATCCTTTGAAGGGCTGGATTCCTGGAAAGATATTGTGTGAATTTGGTTTTGTCGTGGAATACTTTGGCTTCTCCATCTATGGTAATTGAGAGTTTGGCCGGGTATATTAGCCTGGGCTGGCATTTGTGTTCTCTTAGTGTCTGTATAACATCTGTCCAGGCTCTTCTGGCTTTCATAGTCTCTGGTGAAAAGTCTGGTGTAATTCTGATAGGCCTTCCTTTATATGTTACTTGACCTTTCTCCCTTACTGCTTTTAATATTCTATCTTTATTTAGTGCATTTGTTGTTCTGATTATTATGTGTCGGGAGGAATTTCTTTTCTGGTCCAGTCTATTTGGAGTTCTGTAGGCTTCTTATATGATCATGGGCATCTCTTTCTTTATGTTTGGGAAGTTTTCTTCAATTATTTTGTTGTAGATATTAGCTGGCCCTTTAAGTTGAAAATCTTCATTCTCATCAATTCCTATTATCATTGTGTCCTGGATTTCCTGGATGTTTTGAGTTAGGATCCTTTTGCATTTTGTATTTTCTTTGACTGTTGTGTCGATGTTCTCTATGGAATCTTCTGCACCTGAGATTCTCTCTTCCATTTCTTGTATTCTGTTGCTGATGCTCGCATCTATGGTTCCAGATCTCTTTCCTAGGGTTTCTATCTCCAGCGTTGCCTCGCTTTGGGTTTTCTTTACTGTGTCTACTTCCCTTTTTAGTTCTAGTATGGTTTTGTTCATTTCCATTACCTGTTTGGCTGTGTTTTCCTGTTTTTCTTTAAGGGCCTGTAACTCTTTAGCAGTGCTCTCCTGTAATTCTTTAAGTGACTTATGAAAGTCCTTCTTGATGTCCTCTATCATCATCATGAAAAATGTTTTTAAATCTGGGTCTAGATTTTCGTTTGTGTTGGGGTGCCCAGGACTAGGTGGGGTGGGAGTGCTGCGTTCTGATGATGGTGAGTGGTCTTGATTTCTGTTAGTAGGATTCTTACGTTTGCCTTTCGCCTTCTGGTAATCTCTGAAGCTAGCTGTTATAGTTGTCTCTGTTAAGAGCTTGTACTTCAGGTGACTCTGTTGGCCTCTATAAGCAGACCTGAAAGGGTAGCACTCTCCTTGGTTTCAGTGGGTAGAGTATTCTCTGCAGGAAAGCTCTCTTCTTGCAGGGAAGGTACCCAGATATCTGGTGTTCGAACCAGACTCCTGGCAGAAGTTGTGTTCCACTCACTAGAGGTCTTAGGATCCCGTGGGGAATCCCGTGTGGGCCCTTGTGGGTGTCAGGCGACTCTGCTGGCAAGGAAGCCCGGGGCTCGAGTGGGGCGGAAGGGGCTTTTGCCCTGGGTCAGGCCCGGGTAGTCTGCTTCCCTATGTACTGCAGTCTCAGGTTCCGTGTGATTGGATTGGGGCCGGTGCTGTGTTCTACTCACCAGAGGTCTTAGGATCCCGTGGAGAATCCTGTGTGGGCCCTTGCAGGTGTCAGGCAACTCTGCTGACAAGGAAGCCTGGTGCTCGAGTGGAGTGGAAGGGGCTTTTGCCCCAGGTCAGGCCCGGGCAGTCTGCTTCCCTATGTACTGCAGTCTCAGGTTCCGCACGATTGGATTGGGGCCCGCCATAATGTTCTATCCCTCCAGCTTTTGATCTTAACTATGCTGATGGGTATGAGGTGGAATCTCAGAGCTGTTTTGATATGTATTTTCATGATGACTAAGGACTTTGAACATTTCTTTAAGTGCTTATTGGTCATTTGAGAGTCCTCTGTTGAGAATTCTCTCTTTAGTTCTCTACTCCATTTTTAATTGGGTTATGTGCATTGTTGGTGTCTAAGTTCTTGGGCTCTTTATAAATTTTGGATATTATCTCTTTGTCAGATGTAGGTTTGGTGAAGATCCTTTTCCAATCTGTAGGTAGCAGATTTGTCCTATTGCCAGTGTCCTTTGTCCTTACAGAAACTTTGTAGTTTTGTAAGGTCTCATTTGTCAACTGCATATCTTAGAGCCTGAGCCACTTACTGATATTCAGTTCAGGAAGTTGTCTCCTGTACCTACAAGTTAATGGTTATTCTTTACTTCCTGTTCTATTAGATTTAGTGTTTGTGGTTTTACATTGAGGTACTTAATCCTCTTAGGTTTGAGTTTTGTGCATGGTGATTATTATTGATCTATTTTCAATATTCTACAGGTAGACATCCAGTTAGGTACACCATTTGTTGAAGATGCTTTCTTTTGTTCTACTGTATAGTTTTGATTTCTTGGTGAAAAGTCTGGTTTCTGTAGGTGTGTGGGTTTAAATCTGAGTCTTCATTTCCATTCCATCATCAACCTCTTTGTACCTATCATGCAACTTTCATTAGTACTGCTCCATAGTACAGTTTGAAATTGAGAAAGGTGATACCTCTAGATAGTCTTTTATTGTGCCACATTGTTTTAGCCATCCTATTTTGTTTTGTTTTTCATATGAAGTTCAGAATTATTCTTTTCAGAGCTGTAAAAGAATTGTGTTGAAATTTTGATGAAAATTGCATTGACTCCAAAGAGTACTTTTTGTAAGATAGTCATTTTACTATGTTAACCCTAGTGATTCATGAGCATAAGACATTTTTCTGTTTTGTGATATCTGATTTTTATTTTCATCCTAGAGACATGAAGTTCTTGCTGTGCACATCTTTTACATGCTTACTTAGATTTACATCAAGATATCTTATATTATTTGTGGCTATTGTAAAGCGTGTTATTTCCCTAATTTTTTCTGAACCCATATACCATTTGTATAAAGGTTGAATTAAGATCTCTTGGAGGGCTGGTGAGATGGCTCAGTGGGTAAAAGCACCCGACTGCTCTTCCGAAGGTCCGGAGTTCAAATCCCAGCAACCACATGGTGGCTCACAACCATCCATAATGAGATCTGACTCCCTCTTCTGGGGTGTCTGAAGATAGCTACAGTGTACTTACATATAATAAATAAATAAATCTTAAAAAAAAAAAAGATCTCTTGGAATAAATTTTGTGTTCAGCCACTTTGCTGAAGGTGTTTATCAACTGTAGGAGTTCTCTGATAGAATTTTTGGAGTTCATTATATACAATATCATCTGTGAATAGTGATACTTTGAGTCCTTCCTTTCCAATTTTTATCTCCTTGATCTCATTTAGTTGTGTTATTATTCTATCTAAAATTCAAGAGATATTGAAGATATGGGGAGAGAGTTGACAGTCTTATCTTGTCCCTGATTTTAGTGAAACTCCTTTAAAATTTTCTCTTCATTTAATTTTATATTGGCTATTGGCTTGCTGCTTATTTCCTTCATTGTGCCATGTATCCATGATCTATCAAAGTCTTTTAACATGAAGGGGGTTTGGATTTTTTCCAAAGGTCTTTTCAGAATCTAATGAGGTGGTCATATGATATTTGTTTTCCTTTTAAGTTTTTTTTTTTTTTAATTTGGTGGATTACTTTGATAGATTTTCTTGGATCCCTACATCCCTGAGAGGATGCTTACTTGATTGTGGTAGATGTTGTCTTTAACATGTTCTTGGATTTGGTTTGTGCTGTATTGAGTAATTTTACTTCTTAGTCATAAAGGAAATTGGTCCGAAATCCTCTTTCTTTGCTGAGTCTTAACATGGTTTTTGTATCAGGATAACTGTGGCCTTGTAGGATAAGTTTGGCAAAGTTCCTTCCGTTTCTATTTTGCTGAATAGTTGGAGGAGTATTGGTAATAACTCTACTTTGAAAGTCTGGTAGAAAAATATGCTAAATCCATCTAGCCGTGCTGCCACATTTGTTGTTGTTGTTGTTGTTGTAGGGAGACTTTAATGGCTGTTTCTATTATCTTAGGGGTTATGTACAATTTTGATAGCTTATCTGATCATGTTTAAACTTTGGTAAGTGGCATCATCTATTGATAAAATCATCTATTTTGTTTAGATTTTCCAATTTTTTGGAGTACAAGCCTTTGGAGTAAGGTTTAAAGGTTCTTTAAATTTCCTCAGTGTCCATTGTTATGTCCCCATTTTCATTTCTGATTTTGTTAATATGAGTACTGTCTTTCTTCCTTTTAGTAGTTTGTCTATGGATTTGTCTATCTGGTTTATTTTCTCAAAGAACTAGTCCTTGGCTTTGCTTAGGCTTCGTTAAGTCTTTTTTATTTTTCTCTTTGTTTCTAATTGATATATATATATATATATTTTGCCCCAACTTTGGTTATTTCCTGCTGTCTATTTCTTGTGAATGTGTTTGCTTCCTTTATTCCTAAAGCTTTCATGTGTACATTTAAATTCTTAGTATGAGACCTCTCCAATTTCTTTATGAAGGCACTTAGTGGTATGAAATTTCCTCTTAGTACTGCTTTCATTGTGTCACACAAATTTAAGTATATTGTGCCTTCATTTTCTTTGACTCTAGAAAATCTTTAAAGTCTGTCTGTATTTCTTTTCTGACTCAGTTATAATTGAATAGAGAGTTGCTAAGTTTCTATGAGCATGTAAGATTTCTGTTGTTTCTGTTGTTGAAGCCCTGGTTTAATCTATAGTTGTCTAATAGGATCCAAACTGTAATTTCAATTTTGTTGCATCTGTTGAATCTTGCTTAGTTACCTAGTATATGGTTCATTTTGAAGAATGTTCCATGAGGTGTTGAGAAGAAGGTATAATCTTGTGTGTTTGCGTGAAATGCTCTGTAAATAGCTGTTAGGTCCACTTGAATCATAACCTCTTTAAATTCCATGATTTATCTGTTTATTTTTTGTTTAGATGAACTATCAATTAGTAAGATTGGGGTGTTGCGGTCTCCCAGTATTAATGTGTGGAGTTCAATGTGTAACTTACGCCTTAGCAATGTTTGTTTTACAAATTTGTTTGCCATTGTGCTTGGGGCATAATGTTCAGAATTGATATATCATTTTGGTAGATTTTTCTTCTGATGGCTATGAAGTGTACTTCCCTGTCTCTTTTGATTACTTTTGAGTGAAAGTCTATCTTATTAGATATTAGAATGGCTAGCATCCACTCTGTTAGTCTCTGGCTTTTTATTGGGGAATGGAGTGGAGGCCATTGATATTGAAAGATATTAATGACCAATGTTAGTTAGTTCTGTTATTTTGATGTTAGTGGTCTCTCTCTCTCTTTCTTTCTCTCTCTCTCTCTCTCTCTCTCTCTCTCTCTCTCTCTCTCTCTCTCTCTGTGTGTGTGTCTGTGTGTCTGTGTGTCTCTGTCTGTCTCTCTCTGTCTTTCTCTGTCTCTCTCTGTCTCTCTGTCTCTGTCTGTCTCTGTCTGTCTCTCTCTGTCTCTGTCTCTGTCTCTGTCTCTCTCTCTCTCTCTGTGTGTGTGTGTGTGTGTGTGTGTGTGTGTGTGTGTGTGTGTTTCTCTTCTTCGGATTTGCTGGTATGCAACTATCTATCTCTTGTACTATCTTGGGTGTGTTTACCCTCCTTGTGTTGGAGTTTTTCTTCTAGTTTCCTTTGTAAGGCTGTATTAATGAAAAGATAATGTTTAAATTTTGTCTTGTCATGGAATATCTTTTTACTCTGTCTAAGTTGATTGAAAGTTCTGCTGAGTTTAGAAGTCTGGGATGACATCTATGATGTTTTAGAGACTATAAGACAACTGCCCAGGACTTACTGGCTTTTACATCTTCTCTTTAGGATTCTAGTGTAGTTCTAATATGTCTTCTTTTGTATGTTACTTGGTTCTTAATACTCTTTCTTTGGTCTGCACATTTAGTGTTTTGATTATTATGTGTCAGAAAGATTTTCTTTTTTAGTCCATTCTATTTGGTGTTCTCTAAGCTTCTTGTAAGCTTATAAGAATTTCTTTCTTAGGCTAGGGAAATTTTTTTCTGTGATTTTGTTGAAGATACATTCTAACTCTTTAAGTTGGGAGTCTTCTTCTATTCCTATTATTTGTAGGTTTGGTCTTTTCATAGGATTCCAAACTTCTGAGATGTTTTTTGTTAGAAACATTTTAGCTTTAACATATTCTTTGGCCAGTGTATCAATTTCTTCCATGGTATCTTCTATGCCTATTTTTTTTTTTTATTTCATCTACTTGACATAGTAGGATAGCTTGTTTCTGGTAGTGTCATATTACCCTGGCTTTTGTTGTTGTTGCTTATTTTGTTCTTATAATGGCTATTAGCCATCTGCTGGTCCCTAGTGTTGGCTGGGCTGGTAGTCCCTGATGAGAGTAGACTTCTAGAGCTGCAGGTATAACTGGTAGTACCTGATATCAGCTTGCCTCTGGAATTGCATGTAGAGCTGGTTCTAGGGATGCAGGCAGAGCTGGTAGACCCTGGCAGCTTCAAACTGTTAGTTGCCCAAGTGACACCAGACCTCTAGGCATTCAGGTAGAGGTTGGTTCATAATGGTTGCAGGCCTCTTTGTGTCCTGGACAACAGCAGGCTTCCGGGGACATAGGTGAAGTTGTGGCTCCCAAAATGAAGTTCAAAAGTGGCTGGGTAGAGTCCACTGTGGGCCTCATGCAGGAGATTGGGGTTAGGGTTGTCACCTGATAGTCACTGATGGCTGTTAGTGTTGGTGTGGTACTTAGAAGTGTGGAGCAGGAAGATGGCAGGCAAAGGGGTCAGGGCAGAGCTCAAGGCTACTGGTCTTGCTGGGGATCCAGCAGGCAGGAATTTGGGACTTTGGGAACTTACTTGGTTGGCTCTGGCTGCAGCAGGCCAACCTTTATGCTGGAACCTTTTAGAACCCATTGAATCATATAAATTCAGGTAATACAAAGTTTCACTGAACCACAGTTGATTTGATCTTCACTCATCTTGTGTCATATAAGGCTGGCTTAACTGTAAGTTCTATCTGAAACTTACAGAGAAGGTTGGGGAGGTGACTAAATGAATAAAGTCCTTGCTACACAAGGACCAGAACTATACTATCGATTTCCAAGCACCATGTTAGTGATGGGTACATGTTGTGGGCCTGTTAGCAAATATAACATTGGAAAAGAGAGAGACAGATTATGCCTTAAAATCAGGCTCCCTGAATAGTAAGTTAGTCACTGAAGTTAGATTCAAAGAGATGTTGCCTCAGTGAGTAAAATGGAAAAAAATCCAGGAAGGCACCTGACCTCAACTTTTTTTTTCCACACATGTGCACTTATGTATAGGTACACCTGCACACACATGTACACTCATATATGCTAACACAAATATATTTCACACATGCTCATATACACAATTACATGCACACACACACATGTACACACACACATGCACACATACACACATGCACGCACACACTTGCCAAAATGGAAAATAAATTTGAATTCAAATATGCATGTCAAAGAAAAACTCCTAAAATATATGACCCTGATATTTTGACAATGTTAACTTATTTTTCTTAAAGCACAGATTATGCTTCCCTACAATATTTATCCTTAAGTTATTAATCTGTAAAAGCAATTCTGTTATTCTGATTATTATGTAGTATGAGATCTAAAATGTTCATTTTTATAGTATTGATAAGCATACAAGGTATGAATGTCCTTATTAGTGAAAATCACATAGAATCTACTAATTCATGGTTTATATCATTTTAGCAAACTGTATTTAATAAACTAGGGACTAGGCAATCTATGTAATGACAACTTCCTATATGTTACAAATTTATTGCAATTAATACTATCAATAGAGTTACCATATTGATTGCTTTCTCGATTTTAAAGCTGCAATTATAAAGGAAGATAAAGGGGTTTACCTTTATCTACAGACTGCCATATCCGGGGATCCATCCCATAATCAGCTTCCAAACATGACACCATTGCATACAATAGCAAGATTTTGCTGAAAGGCCCCAGATATAGCTATCTCTTGTGAGACTAGGCCAGGGCCTAGTCAACACAGAAGTGGATGCTCACAGTCAGCTTTTTGATGAATCACAGGGCAACCCAATGGAGGAGCTAGAGAAAGTAACCAAGAAGCTAAAGGGATCTGCAACCCTATAGTTGGAAAAAACAATATGAACTACCCAGTACTCCCCAGAGCTCATGTCTCTAGCTGCATATGTATCAAAAGATGGCTTAGTTGGCCATCAGTGGAAAGAGAGGCCCATTAGTCGTGCAAACTTTATCTGCCTCAGTACAGGGGAAATGCCAGGGCCAAGAAGTGGGAGTGGGTGGGTGGGGGACTTTTGGGATAGCATTGGAAATGTAAATGAAATAAATACCTAATTAAAAAAAAAGAAATAAAAAAAGAAACAGATGAGATCTCAATAAGTTTATGAGTTTCATAATCAATGGAAGCTATTGAAAAGGGTGGTTTAGAGAATTGTTGTCATCTAATGTCATTTTATTGGATGTGCATTATAGGAGGCATATATGCAGGATGAAAAACACAGTCTATTTTGACAGTTACCTGCCACAAATGGGACACATATAGCACCCTCTGAAGGAGCATGGAGCTTTGTTTAATGCTAACTCAAAGCATGATATGATGTTTATACTTTGAAATCACTGTTACTGAAAAATGAAAGAGCCACATGGTCCACCTGTTCTTTAGGGTTTACATTCAGGGATTCATTGCTGTGAAGAGACGGCATTACCAAGTCAACTATTTTAAGGGACAACATTTAATTGGGGTTGGCTTACAGTTTCTGAGGTTTAGTCCATTATCATCATAGCAGGGAATATGGCAGGCAGCATGCAGGCAGATGTGGTGCTGGAGAAACAGTTTAGAGTCCTGTATTTTTATCTAAAGGCAGCCAGGAAAGACTGTGTCTAACTGTTGTGTGTGTGGGGGGGGGCAGCAGATTTAGAGTACAAAGAACTCTCAAATCACACCCCCACATTGATGTACTTCCTCAAACAAGGCCACCCCTATTCCTACAAGACCACACCTCCTATCCATAGAATCCCTGGTGGGCCAAACATATTCAATCCACCACATTCCATTTCCTGGCCCCCATAGGCTTGCTCAAGCACATAAGTCTATGGGAGCCATACCTAAACATAGAATAATGCAAAACACATGTAGTTCAACATCTACAGTCCTTGTAGTCTATAACAATATCATCAATATTAGAAGTTCAAACTTCAAGGCCTCCTCTGAAAGTCATGCAATCTCTTAAATATAATCCACTACAAAATCAAAATAAAAACAACAGATCACATACTACTGAAATTACAGAAAATATACTACCATTCCAAAACTTTCTAATGAGAAGAAGGTGAGCATAACATGATAGCAACACAGCTGGGCAAATCCAAAATCTGCACCTCCAAGTCAGATGTCCGAGCACTTGTAAGATCTACAACTCAATTCATCTTTGTTGACTGCCAGAAATTTTTTTCTTGTAGACTGGTTCCATCCTCTGTTAGAGGCTTTCTTCAGCAGATATTCCCTGGGTCTAGCATTTTTAAATCGTGGGGTATCCAAGGCAACATCCACTTTACAGCTACTTGATCCAATGTTGTGGATCTACACATGATCTTCTAGGATCTTTCAAAGGGGTTGGGTCACTTCTTCAGTTCTTCCATCTCTAGCACTCTAGACTCTGGCTGGCTCCACTACCCTGCTTGTGCAGTTCTGGGTAGTCATTCCAAGGTATTTGAATCTCCAATATGATGAGGTCTTTCACTGCAACTGGGCTTCACCAATAGCTTCTCATAGGCTCTGTTCATGGTGACAAGCCTCAAGTTCTTTGCATTAACCCTTCAGTCCTGGACCATTAACTGTATCTGAAGCTTCAGCTTCACCAAGGGCTTTCCATGACCTCTCATAGTACCAAGCCTCAGCTGCTCTCCATGACCCCTTTATATCTTTAAATCAGTACTACCTAGGTGGCTCTTATGCATTAACAATTCTGGCTTCTAACTGTGGAACACAGCTTCTATGTACTCTCTGAAAATATCATTAGATTTCACCTCTGTGATGTTGGTCTCTTCTTAATCACTGTTAACCTCTTAGCTCCAGTTAACCAGCATGAATTGTCTCAGTAACCCTTTCTATTTTTGACTAGAAAGAGAGTCGCAGGTCCGAAGATGACAAGTTCTGCTACTTGCAGGGTCTGGAACATTCTCCCTGCCCCTTTTCTATTACATTATCACCAGCTTTTTGTTTTTCAACTCCTTTACTGTGTAAGCTTGAGTGTCCTGAAACTTCTTCTGTAGACAGACCTTCAACTCAGATATATGTATGCCTCTGCCTGCTGAATTCTTGGATTAAAGGGCTGTATCACCACACCTGGACCTAAGCATTTTTCTACTTGGAATCTGTTCTGCCCCACGATAACCTTGAATTAGGAATAGACTTGCCTATCATGCCTAGGCCTAAGCTTTTCATTTCCAGTACACCTCAAGATCCAGATCAAAAGACGGTCTTCCAGCCTCAAGATCTCAGTCACAGTTGTGCTCTCCATTGTGGATTGTAGTTCATTCAAGATTAAAAGTCCAAATGAAAACACTAACCAGGACTAGTTATGTCTGTGCCTTTTTCAATTCCAAACATACAGAGAAAAAGCTTAGGTTAGATCTCTCCTTAGTTTCATTTAATAACCCTGAACACAGAATTAACTACAATAACTTCCTGATGCCTCTTTACTCTTTCTTATCTATCTATCTATCTATCTATCTATCTGTCTGTCTGTCTGTCTGTCTGTCTGTCTGTCTGTCTGTCTGTCTGTCTATCTATCTATCTATCTATTCATTTATTTATTTAGTACTCCAGATTTTATAATCCCCGGTCCACCCTCCAACTCTTCCACAATTCATAACTTCTCATGATACCTCCACACCCCACCCCACCTCAACCTAAAAATCTGTGGGGCCTCCAGTCTCTTGAGGGTTAGACATTGCAGTCCTTTACTGTATGTGTGCTGGGGACAGCTGCTGTATGCTGCCTGATTTGTGATTCAGTGTTTGAGAGATCTTGGGGATTAATGAGATGCTGCTCTTCCAGCAGGGTTGTCTTCCTCCTCAGCTTCTTCCAACCTTTCTGAAAAATTCAAACGGAGGAGTCAGCAGCTTCTGTCCATTGGTTGGGTGCAAATATCTGCATCTGACTCTTTCAGGCGCTTGTTGGGTCTTCCAGAGACCATGACCACCTCTTTTCTTTTTCAATCATACATTGTGTATTTTTCTTTTCTAAACTTGCTATTCTTGATCAAAATGCTCTTCATGAGAGTAAACCAGAGGGCAAAGACTACAATGGGCTTTTTTGAGACTGTACAAGAACAGTCTCTAGGCCACATACTGAAATTCTTATCCCCTGAAAAAAATCTTGAGACATACCACAGAGTTTAAATCAACCTCAGCACCAATGTCTTCCATGATACTTCTAGGACCCCATTAAGCTCCACTTAAAGCATTCCAATGCTTTCCAAATCAAAAGTCCCAAAGTCCACCTTATTCCAAGCAGAAATATGGTCAGTCCTATCACAGCAGTAACCCCAGTTTCTGATACCAACTTCTGTCTTAGGGTTTTCATTGTGGTGAAGAGAGAAGATGACCAATGCAACTCTTATAAGTGACATTTAATTTGGCCTAGCTTATCGTTTCTGAGGTTCAGTCAATTATCATCATGGCAGAAAACATGCCAGCATCTTGACAAACATGGTGCTAAAAAAGTATCTGAGAGTTCTACATCTTGCATCTTGGACAGTTTGTGTCTTGCAGAAGGCAGAGCTTGAGCACAATGTGTCCTCAAAGCCTACCCTACAATGAAGTACTTTCTCTGACAAGGACAGACCTCCTAACTGTAGCATTTCCTATCTGCCAATCATATGCCAACTACCACAAGGACCAAGGTTGGTGGGAAGAGGTATAATATTTTCTTCAGTCTTTAACTCATTGGTCAGATGCACAAGCTACTACAACCAAACCTAATGAGCACACTAAAAAGAAGAAGGAAATTAACAAGAGGAGAAAGACAAGAGATTCTAACAGGGGGGATATGATCAAAATACATAATGGACATATATTAAAACATCAGCACAAAACCTATTATTCCATGTAATTAATATGATTTAATAATCAAAAGGAACATCTTTATTTTTTTTCACTGAAGTCGTTTAGTGTGATTAATTACATATAAAATGAGAAACTATGGCTAATCTAAGATGGTGATGTTTTATTTTTTAGCATTTAAGCTGCTTTAAATATATAATATTTCCTCCCTGAATTTGAGGTGACAATAATCTTTATAATAGAAATGTGTATATGACATATATCTGTATAGAAGCTGTATCATTGTGTGCTGTATAATATTTTAATTCCAGCTTAGAGATGTCTGTATGTGAAGCATTTCCCCCTTTTCCTACTTACAGGTTTCCTCTTTTCTTTATCTAATGTTTAACGCAAGTAGACTATCATCAATATGAGAACAATCTCATTTGAATTGAGTAAAAGGATTAGTCGTTACTCATGCATAGACAATTTTAAGGATTCAGCTGTGTCAGTGATAGATGGATAGACTGCTGAGAAACCCTTTGGGATTTCTGTGATTAGATTAGACAGGTCCCAGCTCCTATTAGTGAGCACTGCCTTGCTCTGTTTGAGAACGAAGGCAGCTGTCTTCTTCAGTTTCCCCTAGGTGCTCCTTACTTTCACCAAGCCTATAACATTTCAGCAGGCAAATCAGGAAAGACTTTTCAGACAGATGGTAATGCTTCCATGCATTCTCATTTACATGCAACCTTAGTTTGTAACTGCATTTCAGCCATATGCATGGGAGTTTGCATTCCCTTTGGACTGACCTTAAACACTAGGCATGCAAATCAAATCTAACTTGGTCCATGTTTCCTAATGTGATTTAATTCATTGGAGCTATGAAAAGTGTTTATCAAAAGAATTTTCCCAACTAAAATCTTTGCTAAATGCAAAATACGGATACCAATCATGAGAAGTGAAAAGTGTCCCAGTAGATTTCCCGATGTAGCACATTAAGATTTAGTCATGCTAATTAATAATGTGAAATAAAATCAGTATATAAACAAACTCAGACAGAAATTGGAATTGCCTAAGCCTCAAGCTTAGGAAAGTGCTGAAAATAATATTTACTTATAAGTAACCACATTGTATAAAATTTATTATTTCACTACACAGTAAACTAAAATAACATACCATATAAATATTCTTCCAATGTAAGCTTACATATTTTATCAGTTTAATTTTATTTCATGTATTTATGTGATTTGTCTGCAGACACATATTGGTCCCACATTCATGACTCTTACCTAGAGAGGCCAAAGGTTGGATTCCCTGGTACTAGAGTTATAGATGATTATGAGCTGCCATGTAGACACAGAAAACAAAATCGTGAAAAGCATCTAGTTACCTTATCTGCAGAGATATCTCTATAGCTCTCACACAACCTTTGATATTTAGCAATGGATCAATTCAGAAGGGTTTTGTGACCTCTAAATTATAGATGTATATGTGATTTCCTGGAACAAATAATATACTTTAGATAGTTAATATGTAGAGATTACTATTGGAAAACTTAAATATTAGCAGTGAGGATGAATAGACTACATGTATAACTCTATTTGTATTATTTACTAATGAGTCTTAAATTCAATGTTTTAATTTTTACTTTAAAATTTGATACTCAATTTAGTTTCTATAATTTTGTACTATCACTGACTGATAATGAAGTTGATTATAAAGAGAGTTTATATCCTATTTACAACTAAAGTAAATTAAATATATAGAAGGCTATTATGATGTATACAGTATTCTGTTGAGTAGGCTACTATAGCTTAGTTCTATCTGTGCTTGATATCCTTTATCTAGCCTTGCAATATTTTCTTTCTTTCCCTTTAGCATCTCAACCTCTGGTAATCACAATTATACATTTCATTTTTTTAAACAATCTACCCATAAAAGAGAGGAGATAGAATTGGTCTTTCTGTGAATCACTTATTTCACTAAATGGAATGCCCTCCAGTTATATTCACTTTTCTGCAAAAAGATGGAGTATGGATTTCTTAATGGTATAATACAATTACATCAATTACATTCTGTATATTTAAGACATTTTCTTCTTGCATACAATCATTGGTGAATTTATAATCAGATTTCATGTCTTGGGTAGCATGAATATTACTAAAATCCAATATGTAGAAGTGTTATATGATAGACCTATTCATAGATGTGAAACAATATCTGTATTGAAAATGGTTAAAAAAGCATTACTAAGTTTAATCCCATGGACTATTAATATGATGACTCCTCATGATCAGTAGAAATATCTTCCTGGGTGCAAGCGTAGTTCATTACATATTAATCAATAAATAGCATACATTTTATTAAAGTAAGAAAATATATTATTGTAATAGAGAATATGCAACTACTGATTTTTTTAAATGAGCAAATCTATTTTAGGGTGAATGATCATTAGTGCAATAAAAGCTACAGATGTTGAAATGGTTGAAATTGTGAGGACATGGAGAGAATGTAGAACAGAATAGGGATGTCTATACTCAACACTGTATACATAACACAATATATGTATACATCACCCTGGAAGTCGTACTTCCAAAAGCATTAGAGTGATTATTACATGAAAAAGAACTAAGTCAAGTTTTCTCTGTTTACAGAAAGTATTTTTTTCTTCATCAAATAATAGCATGATTACTTTATTTCTTTCTTTCCCTTTCTTCCTCCAAACTCTCCTATATACTTTTCATTGCTCTCTTTCAACTTCATGGCCTTTATTTTTTTTTCATTAATTGCTATCCCTGTATTTATTATCCCTATAACATTAATATTGCTATATTTGTTGAATCCTTATATTTTTAAATTGGAAGAATTTATTACTACACACATTTCTCTACATATTCAACAGAGTCTGTATCAGTATTTCAATATTTTCACTTCAAAGCATTCTTTAATATTCTTACATTACAGAAAATACATTCAACATCCAAGGCAATATTTATTAAAATCCACTGTTCTAGAGATAGCATAATACCTAATCTTCAAACACACACACACACGTATATATGGCTGACCTTGAAATCATACATATTATACATATTGTGCAATCAATCTGTTTTCTCTTTAGTGGAGAAGATTATTTCTTTCACTTTCAGCATTCCTTAGTTGCCTATGGTTTGGCATGGAGAGTAAGATTTCTTGAGTATTCTTTGTTCAACTTCACGTGTCTATTGTTGCTTTCTTAGGCTTGTAATAATATGATTGCATGCAAAGGAAAGCTTAAAGACTATGGTTAAAGATGAGCAGGACCAATAACCAAATTCTGAGGACTTATGTGGGGCAAAATCAATACATTATTTTGCAATACATAATCATTAATCTTCATCAACCTAAAAAAATATTTGTGGAGTTAGATTTCATGAGACAATCTCTACTCATGATAAATGGAATTATAAAATAACTAGGAAAAAATTTTAAAATGGAAGGTAACATATCATTGAAAATTGCAAATATTATTGAAAATTAAAGGAGATTCATGCGTACATGTGTACATGAATGGGTACTTGCTCACACAAAGAAAGAATTCCTATATTTTTAAACTATAAGAATTTACTACTACACAAATTTTGATACATTTTCAACAGAATCTTTATCAATAATTCAATGATATTTTCATTTCCAATTATACTTTAAATTGCATGCTTTACAGAAAAGACATTCAACATCCAAGGCAATCTTAATTAGAAGCAACTGCTCTAGAGATAGCATAATAATCTCCAAACACAACAGGGCCATATATTAAGAATAGCATGGTGCTAGCCTGACCCACCCAGAGACATAGAGAACAAAACAAGTGCCTGGAAAGATGAATATATCAATAGTTTAAGGATGTTGGACATTTCTTTACATGCTTCTCAGCCATTCTATATTCCTCAGTTAAAAAATCCTTGAATAGCTATGTACCCCATTTTCAATTGGGTTATTGGATTCTCTGGAGTCTAACTTCTTCAGTTCTTTGTATATATTGGACGTTAGCCCCCTATCAGATGTAGGATTGGTAAAGATTTTTCCCCAATCTCTTGGTTGCCATTCTGACCTATTGACAGCGTCCTTTGCCTTACAGAAACTTTTCATTTTTATGAGGCCCCATTTGTCAATCCTTGATCTTACAGCATAGGCCATTGGTGTTCTGTCCAGGAAATTTCCCCCTTTTCTTGTGTTTAATGATATTCCCACTTTTTGTTAGTTTCAACATATCTGGTTTTCTGTGGAGGACCTTGATCCACTTGGACTTGATCTTTGTACAAGGAGATAAGAATGGATCTATTTGCCTTCTTCTACATGCTGACCTCCAGGTGAACCAGCACCATTTGTTAAAAATGCTCTCTTTTTTTGCCACTGGATGGTTTTAGCTCCTTTGTCAAATATCAAATAACCATAGATGTGTGGGTTCATTTCTGGGTCTTCCATTTTATTCCATTGATCTTCTGGCCTCTCTCTCTACCAATACCATACAGTTTTGTTTTGTTTTGTTCCCACAATTAATCTGTAATACAGCTTGAGGTCAGAGATGGTGATTCACCCAGAAAATCTTTTATTGTTGATGATATTTTTTGTTATCCTGGGTTTTGATGCTGGTGAGGATGTGGAGAAATATGAACACTCCTCCATTGTTGTTGGGATTACAAGCTGGTACAACCACTCTGGAAATCAGTCTGGGGTTTCCTCAGAAAACTGTACATACTATTACCTGAGGACCCAGCTATACCACTCCTGGGCATATACCCAAATGATTCTACAATGTGTAACAAGGACACAGGCTCAACTATGTTCATAGCAGCCTTACTTATAATAGTCAGAACCTGGAAACAATCCAGATATCTTTCAACAGAGGAATATATACAGAAAATATGGTATATTTACACAATGGAATGATACTGAGCTATTAAAAACAATGACTACATGAAATTCTTAGGCAAATGAATGGAACTAGAAAACATCAATCTTGAGGTAACCCAATCACAAAATAATACACATGTATGCACTCACTGATAAGTGGATATTAGCCCAACAGCTCAGAATACCCAAGATACCATTCATAGACCAATGAAGCTCAATAAGAAGAAAGACCAAATTGTAGGTGCCTCTGTCCTTCTTAGAAAGGGGAACAAAATACTTATGAGAGCAAATATGGAGACAACTGTAGAGAAAAAACTGAAGGGAAGGCCATCCAGAGACTATCCCACTGGGGGATCCATCCTATATACAGTCACCACACCCAGATACTATTGTGGATGCCAACAAGTGCTTGCTGAAAGGAGCCTGATATAGCTATCTCCTGAGAGGCTTTGCCAAAACCTTGCAAATACAGAGGCTATGCTCAGAGCCAACCATTGGACTGAGCTTGGGGTCCCCAATGGAGGAGTTAGAGAAAGGACTGAAAGAGCTGAAGGGGTTTGTAACCCTGTAGGAAGGACAACAATATTAACCTACCAGACTCCCCAGCGCTCCTAGGAACTAAGCCACCAACCAAGGAGTACACATGGAGGGACCCATGGCTCCAGCCCTATATGTAGCAGAAGATGACCTTGTCAGACATCCATGGCAGGAGAAGCCCTTGGTCCTGTCAAGGCTTGATGGATGCACTCACTGGTAAGTGGATATTAGCCCAAAAGCTCAGAATACCCAAGATACAATTCAGAGACCAATGAAGCTCAATAAGAAGGAAGGCCAAATTGTGGGTGCTTCTGTCCTTCTTAGAAAGGGGAACAAAATACTCATGAGAGCAAATATGGAGACAACTGTAGAGAAAAAAACTGAAGGAAAGGCCATCCAGAGACTCTCCCACTGGGGGATCCATCCAATGGCCCCAGTGTAGGGGAAATTGAGAGCAGGGAGGTGGGAGTGGGTAGGTGGTTGGGGGAACACCGTCATAGAAGCAGGGGGAAGGGGTACGAGATGGGGAGTTCCGGGGTGGGGGAAAACCTGGAAAGGGGATAACATTTGAAATGTAAATAAAGAAAATATGCAATAAAAAAAGAAACTGAAGTGGATGCTCACAGTCAGCTATTGGATTGAACACAGGGCCCCCCAATGGAGGAGCTTGAGAAAGTACCCAAGGAGCTGAAGGGGTCTCCAACCCTATAGGTGAAACTACAATACAAACTAACCAGTACTCCCAGAACTTATGTCTCTACCTGCATATGTAGCAGAAGATGGCCTAGTCGGCCATCACTATGAAGAGAGGCCCCTTGGTATTGCAAAGTTTATATGCCCCCAGTACAGGGGAACACCAGGGCCAAGAATCGGGAGTGGGTGGGTAGGGAAGCAGGGTGGGGGGAGGGTATAGCGGACTTTTTGGATAGCATTTGAAATGTAAATGAAGAAAATACCTAATAAAAATTGGGAAAAGTTAAAACAAAATAAAAGAAACTGAACAACTACTTGCAGAACAATGAAACTTGACTTCATCCTTCAACCTATGAAAATAAATTGTATTTGGATCAACAATCTAAATGAAACCCTGAACATAAATCTAATAGAGGAGAACATAGGAAGAAGACAATGTAACCACTGTAATACAAAAGTTTTCCTTGATACCCAGAAATTTACAGAAACTGAAATAGAAGTGGACAAAGGGAATCTCTGAAGGATTCCACACAATGAAGAAACCTTGAGTGAAGGTAAAAACTACAGAGGATAGGAAAAACTTACAAACAACTCATCTGACAGATTAATACCCACAATTGTAAAATAATTTAAAATAATCAAATCCAATACTACAACAACTAACACTAATAAAAATAGCTCTTTTGAACTAAAGAAATTCAGATTGCCAATAGAGTTATAAATTTATTTATTTATTTATTTATTTATTTATTATAGAAATAATTCACATCTCCCTCAGCCATTATGGGAATGCAAGTTAAAACATCTTAATGAATCATCAAAATGAGACAAAATAGTTTTCATCAAAAAGAAATAAAAAGCAGGAGTTTTCTTGATAAAGGGCAAAGACTATACATATCTGCGTGTTTAAAGATAAGTGTTTATAGATTGTTGTTAAAACTTATCGTGACAACTAAACAAAAACAACCAATCCAAGCGAAGAGCTGTGGAGCCCAGTCCCAATGCATGTATCTACAGAAAAACTCCCACATCTAAGTCTCAAGTTACATTTCAGGAGAAGAGTTATATCAGTTTTAATAGCTAGAGGTTCATAGAGTTTTCTGTGAGATTGTCTCTTCAAGTAATGTCAGAAGCTTCACCCATAAAATGTCACCAACAATACGTCTTTAAGTTAAGTAAACAAAGATGACACTAACGGATTTATCAAAGTGGAGAGGAAAGTCCCCTGAGTCCTCAATCGTACACACACAAAAAAAAAACTAATGACAACTAAAGAGAGTTGTGAGTAGAAAGGTTGTCTTCCCTACAGAAGGGCAAAGTAATTGATAGTCCAGTGTCAAAGGCTCAGCTCTGATTACATACATACAGATAACATTATACAGACATAACAGATCATAAGTAGTAATATACGTATTAAAAAAAAAGTGAAAACACAGGCCATAAATTTAAAAGAGAGTAGGGAGGAATATAGGGAGGGGTTTTCAGGGAGAAAAATGCAAGGGAGAAATGTGCTTATAGTATAATCTCAAAAATAAAATAAAAGATGTAAAAAATTAACAAATAAAACTTAAAATGCTAAGGTGGATTCAGATAATATGGACCCATATCCACCAAGAGTGAAAATGTAAATTAGTTTAGTCACAGCAGTGTGGTTCAGGATTGAGGTCCTAGAACTGTTGGGGATATGTAAGGTCACAATTTTAATTAAAACCGTATATAAGGCCACTTGCATCCTATATGTCAAGCTATGTTTTACATTTTAATTATTTTTTACTTTCTTGTCAAAATTATAAATTTAATACCACTTGTGTTAATAATTATCTCTGGTAATGCTACCTTTGTGATTATCAGCAAATAATAAAAATTATTATTATTAAGTCTATTTTCTTAACCTGACAAACTAGTTTGTAGTTCTATTGATTCCCCTGAAAATCTATTTTCTCCTTGGATGATTTTTGCTTTCATCTGTATTATTTGTTTCATATGCATATATTTTAGACTTAATTTGTTATTATTTTTCTACCTAGTTAAAATCATATGATTGTCAAAGGTGGAGATTTGCACAAAGTTTTCTATGAAGTGTCTCCAAATCAGTGAGTTCTCTTCTCTAGTGAGAGACCCTAGCTCAAAAAGAAGGGGAATAAGGCCAGAACCTGACACCTGAGGTTGGCATTGGGCTTCAGATACCTCTTCAAACACCATGTGTTCCGACACACAGAACGCTGTTTTTCTTAGTTGCTTCATTTTGCTTTGCTTTGTATGTGGTGCAAGGCAATGGAGCAGGATCACCAGTTTGAGAGCTCTGGCCTCCTTCTCCCACTTGCTCCAATTTCTTCTATGCTAGGGATTAGAATGACTTTGCCACAAACTTCCACCACCCTTAACTCCATCATTCCTTCCCTGCTGTGACTGGCTGAGCCATCAACAGCATAAATGTTTGTCCCCTGAGCTTGTCTTGTTAGGTATTTTGTCAAGGCAGTGAGAAAGTATCTAATCTGGTCTTGCAGCTTAAGGAAAATATAAAGATCCATCCACAGAGATCTTTTAAAACTCATATTTAGCAAATATTCTTCACAATGATGATCATTTCCTTTCAAGCATCCTTCCCTCTTGCAGCATTGCCTGTAGCATTCATTCTGGCAAGCAATGCGTGTAAACTGCTTTCTTAGTAAACATTTTGCTTTCCACCAGATTTCAACTGACAAGCCGAAAGAAAAATCGCTAAGATAGTGGATGTGCACTTTTCAACTCCAGTGTTTTTTTGCTTCTGTGATGCAAAAAGTGCTGTGGTGTTCTAACCCTGAAGAGATAAAGATACCACTGAGAATCCAATGTAAATTAGATGAATGTTTTGCTTTGTGTTTTGAAATCTGGGAAAAAAAAATCATTTTAGTTTGTATAGTTTTTCCTTAGAGAATGCACGGTTTGTTGTGATGTCATACTCGCTCTAAGCTAAGACACTCCATGGACATGTTAGTTGCTCTAATTAAAATAATATGAGCCTAGAGACAGGGCTCAGTGGATAAATTGCTTTCGGAAGAAGGTTGAGAATTAGAATTGGAATCCCCAAAACCCATGTAAAATATTTCAGGGCCACTCAGTTCTCTAATATCAGTATAATGATGGAAGGCAAGGACACAGAAATCCCTGGGAAAAGATGGGCCGCCTATGCATAAAGACCAGTACCTAAGTTGGCTCATGGATCCTCATATATCCAACAAGGCATATGTGTCCCTAAAAACAGACACATATGCATACATATATACATATATTTACATGTGCAACATATACACAAAACCTCATGCAAAGAAAGACAAAAGCAAAACCAAAGTGTCTCATAATTTAAGTCAGAGAACTCCACAGTTTTTATTTTTATTTTAACATTGATTTATTTTTACATTATGAGCATGGGTGTGGTGATTTTATGTATGGTTGTGTACCATGTGGATGGAGTGCCAGTAGAGGCCAGAGCAGGCTATTGGATTCTCTGACACTTGAGTTCTAAATGGTTATAAAGCACCATGTCAGTGCTGGGAACAAATGCTGGGTCCTCAGCAAGAGCAGTAGCCATTGCTGACCTTCAAGCCATTGCTCCAGATCCATTCCACAGTTTCTTACTCTCTGAATATTGACCACTTGTGAGTCTTTGTATTTTTCCACAATTACTGCAGTTAGAAATTACTCTCATAAGGCTTGAAAGATGAAAAAATCTATGAACATAAAGCTAAGCTATTCGGAGGTGGTATGATACTGTATCCATGGAGAGGAAGTTCTTCCCTGGGTTCTGTGACTTTTCATTGCTCTTGGTTGTGATACTGGTACACAGCATGAGTTCTCTTTCTTGGGTCACTTCCTAAGTTGCATTAGAAAGTAGTTATTCAAAGAATACACATGGAGGGACTCATGGCTCTAGCTGCATATGTAGTAGAGGATGTCCTTGTTAGTCATCAATGGGAGGAGAGGCCCTTAGTCCTGCGAAGGTTCTATGCCCCAGTGTAGGGGAATGCCAGGTACAGGTAGTGGGTATGGAATGGGTTGATGAGCAAGGGGAGGAGGGAAGGGGATAGGGGATTTTGGGAGGGCAAACCAGAAAAGAAGATAACATTTGAAATATAAATAAAGAAAATATCTAATAATAATAATAATAATAAAAAAGCAAGAAAGTAATTGTTTACTCACATGTCATCTGTGACACTGTGTGCCAATGGACAAATCACACTAATCAGTGACTCAAAGGATTCACTCTTGAATCAGGTAAATGGCTGCTTGCCATCCCTGGTCTGCTCTTCTCCTTGGGGTAACCAGGCACATTTCTACACTGGGGTGGAATAGGAAGAATAAAACTTGGCTGGATGAGTAGGTTAGCAGGATCTCTTTCAGAATGAGTGAGGGAGAAACAGTCTCAGAGACTGTTTTCAGCTCTTTTATTGGGAATAACAAGGCATATGTAAATTTACAGTGTAGGTAGGGAATTTTGGGGTGAGTGTACATCATTGACTAGGGATGAGGTACTGAAAATGCTTCATTTGGGTGAAAAGGCATCCCAGGTGCTACTTGGAAATGTCCTTCTGGGGAGAGAGGATGGTTAGCCTATAATCTGGCTAAATGATTGCCTCAAAGGTGTCAGAAGGCTTATAACTCAAGGGTATTAGAAGGGTGTCAAGTGGGGATTATAAGGTTTATGTGTGCTGGGACATGCAGGCCCAGAGTAAGGAGAAGCAGGTTCTCTGTTGCTGGTCTCAGCGTTAGATTTTTGGGGTTTGGTCACATCATAAGCTCACTCTTGTTCTAGACTTGCTCACTGAGTCATACAGCTTTCTGGCACCACACTTGCCTTTTTGTCTGTTGATGTGGATAGAATGTGCTAAATGCAGATTGTTCCGTCCAAAATAAGATGTCATTACCACATCATCTCCACTGGAGGCTCATAGTTCATCATACATGAGAGTACAGAAACATTGTAAGAGTCATAGAGTATAGATGTCTACAATGAAACAATGTAGTGTCCTGTTTTCATGATACTACAGAATAATGAAGCACACAAATTCACAGTATTTGGGTAGTTGTTATAGGATGTGTGAGACCTTCGAAATACCAAGCTATATGAAAACTCAACACAGAAGAGGGAGTGATCATGGAGTCCTGTCCCTAGCAGAGGGCCTATTGGTAATTGATGACAAGTGGTGCTGTTGGGAGGGAGGAGAATTAGGTTTGGTCAAAGTGGTTGCCACGGAGAGGCTGGCTAACCCTGACTAATACTGGCGCTGAAGCCGTACTCAAAGCACTGTGTGCATTCAGTGGGTAAAAAGAAATAAGAAAAAGAAAAAAAAATGAGAGATAAACAGAAACAGTTTATGTTTGTGAGAAAATAGTGGTGAGGGCATGAAGTAGGAATTGGAATACTCAAAACAAACAATGGACTAGCTCAATAAATATTGTATACACATGTGGCATTCTCAAACAATAATAAAAAGAAAAACAAAAAGAAAATGTATCAAGACTCAGATACTATTAACTCCAAGTAAAATAATAAACAGAAGGATATATGCAAATACATATTTATATTGAGCTCTTTAAATATTTTTGGCTTATTTGATTTTCATTGTGCTGAGAATAAGGTGTTGTAAATTTAACAACAATAACTTTGCGAGTATATGAACTATCACTGAATTCACTCTGGATACTCTATAGCAGAGAATGAAAACTGAAAGCAAAACTAAAACAAATATTTTTTTTTGTTGTTATTGAAATTATAAGTGGAAGAATTCTTCAATATTGTTAATAGAAAAATGATTCATTATTATTAATAAAATTATATATTGTTGAAATGGTAAAATAATGATATACACAATGCCCAACATTGGTCATGAAGCAGTTAGTGAAATTATTCTGTAAGGCACAGGAGAAATGTGAGGATTGTATGAAAACTTGAGCAGAGATGATGGAAACGAAGGGAGATGGCTCTCCAGTCTCCTTCTTGGGAAGTGACAGAGGCAATGGACAGCACCTCTAGCCAGGCTCACAGATCAAGCTACTCATAAGCAGCCTGTGAAAGATGGAAAATCAAATAGGAAATCCCAAATTAACAGAATCAGAAATGAATGAGAACATTGCATCATGATGCCAAAAAAACCCATATTATACTAAAGTATGTGAAAGCACCTGTATTTTATTTTGTTGGAAGATGTAAAAGAAATAGACAAATTTCTAGATTCATCCATCCCACTAATGTTAAATCAGAGGAGGTCATCAAGAATGGATGAATAAATATAATAAATAAGATGCAAACACCCCTCTGACCAAAATATCCCAGGTTTGGATGGATTCGCAGCACAATTTACATGTTTAATGTAATAAAGATGCTTAAAGAAGTAGAGTTCGTGAATTTGGCAGTGGAGTTTACAATCACTGTAGTAGGGGGAAGGGTGAATTGTAATTTAATTGAATAAAACAGATGTGAATTAAAAACCCCGATTTGGTGCCAAGTCATTCTATTTACCTTGGAGTCCTCAGAAATTCCTCCACAAACACATTTTTTGAGACAATTGAATATTAATAAGTTAACTGTTAACCAGGAAGAAGACTCGAAGATGTATATATTCGCAGTGAGAACAACAAGCCATACAGCTGACATAATCCAATGTTTCTAATGATCTGAAAGGCAATCTGCCCTTTAAGGAAAGATGTGGTTTCTTGATGAACATAGAACCTTCAGAGTGATTTTAATAACAATCTGAGTATGTAATGCTGTGCAAGTATGATGCTGGCTTCACACTTTCATGCTTAATTAAACATTTGAAGGCCCACGGAGAGCTCTCTTTCCTACACCAGATGTGGCAGTGTCGGAGGGCTGCAAACAGCCAAATCCCACAGTGGCAGAGGTGGGAAAGAAGGTTGATTATCTTGGTCAGAAGGAAGCTGTAGCAGCAATGTCTGTCAAAAAAGCTTAACCAGAGTGGGCTGCATTTGCCTATCCTAGCTCCTATTCCTGTGAAGACAAAGGCTCTACAGTAACTTTAACTGTGTGTGTGTGTGTGTGTGTGTGTGTGTGTTGCATAGACTAATAAAGGAATCTTAAGTCTTTTCAACTCTGTTCCTTTTTTATACCTGACACAAGGTTAATTAAATAGGTATACAAATGAGACATTTAATGAATGTACTGATGTTAAATCATTAAGGAATTCATTACAAAGAAATTATCTGCTATACGTATTATTTTCCATGTGTTAAACATGAAAATGTATTTGAAATTAATAAGATGTACTGTTTATCTTACATAAACAATCAAATTTAGGATGAATATTTGGCACTGTAAGATGTAGAGAAATGATTAATATTTTTAAGTTGACCAATACTTTGAGTTTTTAATAGTTAATGCTAAGAATTCCACTTCATACAAGTAGATAGGACAAAATAGCAGATTTATGCTTAAGGACATTAAAAGTATTTAAAATTTTGTCCTACTCTCAATCAAAATTTCACTGAAGTAATTTTGTTGAGCCTCAAGGTAGCAACTCAAATATCAATTAATAAGAGCAATATTCTAACACAATATAATATATTCAGTGTGCTATTTTGACTTTTATTTGCTGGGACATGATAGTTGAAATATATTGGGAAAACCAGAAAGCTTTGTACAATAACCACATTGCAATTCATACCTGATAATAATCTGAGATCTGAGCTAAGGTGTCACAAAAAAAATCTGTCTTATAAACTAGAATAATCAGTCTACATGTTTCATGTTTCAAATCAAAGATGAAGGGACTTGGCAGGACGCAGCATAGTTGATTGCTTCAGAAACACCCAAATTTACTAATGACCACTTAAAAAAAAAAACAACACTACATTTATTGAGGTATCTGCAATCCACAGTTTGAAAAGCTGGTAATGACCGATTTTAGTGTTAAAAGAAAAAGTAGATGGGAAACCAAATTCCTGAATGATCTCCTAGCAAAGTGTTTTAAAAGCACAATCTTTTATTAGGGATTCCAGAAAAGCTTATGTTGTAGCAAACTATATTATCAAATTGTCCTGTGCTCTTTAAGCATACTGGTAAGTAAATTCTGAGAGAAAAACATGTTTAATTCCAGTGTCTTTGAAAACACTCTGTTCTGGGGGTGGGGTTGCTCCCTGGCTCTTTAACAAGGAATAGACAATCAATCAATCAATCAATCAATCAATCAAAAAGCAAATAGAGCCTTAGAAACAATGTGAGCTTGAAGGAAAAAGGGGAAATTTCTCAAAAGAGGTTGCTATTCCCCACCACCTCTTTATAAGTGCACTCTTTATGTCTAGTGCAGGAGGTCAGAGGAGAGCATACGATCCCAGGAGTTACCCTGTGAGTACTGGGGTCCAAACCCTAGTACCCTTTGAAAGCCCCAAGTGCATTTAATCACTGGGCCATCTCTCCAGCCCCATGTTACTATTTTGATCCCATTGTACAAAACTGCCTCAGGAGGAACATGCTGGAGGAGACTTGTCTGCGGAGAGAATACTCCGCTGTTCCTGGAGATCTGCCAGTCCAACTGTTTCAGAGTTGATTTACCAGGCAATTTCTGGTGACTATTTTAAACACACAGTTTGGTAATTTTACTTTTGCTTGCTCTTATTTGGTTGCTCCTGGCATTTCCGTTGGGTGTTTTAAAGCACCTGATTCGATGATGTATCTATCTGCTGCTCTTAGATGTTTTCTTCTTAGCATTTCTTCTCTGATTGTTAAATAATAAATTAATATAATTGATGCCAAAAATTTCCTACACATAAATATTTGCAGTTGAGAAATGGAGAAATACGGATGGGGAGATGGCTCAGCCATTAAAGGCTAGGCTCACAACCAAAAATATAAGATACATGGATATATAAATAAGACTCTAGAGAAGTCATGTCTTTCATGGTCATGCCTCTTAAAACCATGATGATGACCACAAAATACATTCAATGTCCTTCCCAAACCGAAGTCTTACTATAGTTGTGTTCCTTTAATAATTATGACACTTGTGATGTCTCTCACCTAATATTATTCTCTCATTTTAAATATCTGATATTTTCCCCAAAACAATCAGATATATCCCTAAAACTAGAAATTCAACTCTCAAAATTCCATAGCAAAATACAACTAACCACAAACTGTATACCATTTTCCTTAACTAGAATGTTTTGATTTATTATTTTCTGCAGGAAATGTTTCCTTTTATTCTTCTGTCTATTGAGGGTGACAGACATGAGGACAGCGTTTACATCATTCTTCCTTCTGCAACCCTTCCCTGCACCTCTCACTTCCTCCTGAACTGATTATTGCTGTTTTGTTTATAATAATTGCTACAAATACATATATGAATTATATATAAAGACATATATGTATTACCTACAAAATCCATTTAGTGCTACCGATAGTCAAATGTTTGCTCAGCTTACCACTTGAGATTAGACAAGCTTTGTGCATGTTCATTTTTGATGGGAACTTCTTCTCTCTCTATCAGAAAACATTGATCCCTTTTCTTCTTAATATAGGGAACCTTGCAGAATTTACCCAGTCCCACATTAGTATATCAACTGGTATTGTCATTATGCCAATCTTGTTTAGGCAAACATGTTGTCAAGATTTCATTGGTACATTTTCTTTGTCATGTTTGTAGGACACAACATAGGGGTAGGCATCCTGTTCCTCTGGCTCTTACAATATTTTTGTTTCATCTTCCATTACTTTACCTGATACTTAAAGTAGATATTGCATTGTAGATGTATCAGTAGTAGTTGGTCAGCTCAGGTTTTCTTTGCATTTTGCATAGCTGATCATCTTTGAAGTGACTTCTGTTGTAAAGTAAGAAGCTTTTCGATGAGAGGTCAGATTATCTGTGAGCATAAAGGTAATTATTTAGAACAAAAATAGAAATTATATTCATTTAGAAAATGGGTAAGAGAAAGTTCTTCTCTATGACTTTAAGATCCACAGCCTAAGGTATTTGGCTAGGTTTATAGTATCAGACAGAATTTTTTCTACTGTTCATGGTCCTTAAGTCCCATTTTACACCTGTTAATAACTCCAAAGATAAAAGTGTATCATTGTTACCTTCTTGTCAGTATTGTTATTGCCATGATTTATATGCTTTGATAAAATGTCTCCTTTTGCCACCTTCATAACATACTTTGTCACCATAAGAGTTTCATGGAGAAGGTTTTCAAATAAGTTCCAGCTTGGTCCCCTCAGTCTTATATCTGCAGTTTGTGTTACGTTTAACAATAGGTTATTATATTCAAACCCTCAACAGCATCCATGTGCAATGGCAATAGCCCACACAGGTTGGATACTTGGAAAGAATACAATTTATAAATAACAAATAAAATAGTACAAATTTCAGACTGTGTTGATGTTGTCCTTGGCTAAGCAAGTTTATCATAGCAGGAGCAGACAATGGTGGAAGACTGTTCATTTTCGGTGGCTATGCAATGAGAAATAGGAACAGCTTTTTCCAAAAGTTGCTTCAAAATCACAGCCCCTAGGACCTACCTTTCTTGGATTAATTCTCAGCAGCTCCCAGTAGTAGTATCAACCCTTGGCAAATGAACATTTAGAGATCTTTCTTGTTAGGAGTCAACAACATTTTACTTTATTATTGTTGTTATTATTATTATTACTATTTTTATTATTGAATCTTCCTTTAGAATTCAGCTGCTATCTCCTCCCAATCATCCCCCTGACCACTCCTCATTCCATAACTCCGCTCTCCAATCTCCAAGAGGATGTTCCCACTCCCCTCATCTCCACCCCATCAGATATCCCCACTCCCTGGAGCCTCAAGTCTCTTGAGGGTTAGGTGTGTCTTCTTTCACTAAGGCCATACTCAGCAGTCCTCTGCAGTATATGTGTTGGGGCCTTCATATCGGCTGGTGTATGCTGCCTGGTTGGTGGCTCAGTGTCTGAGAAATCTCTGGTTTCAGGCTAGTTGAAACTGCTGGTCTTCTTATGGGGACACATCCTCCTCATCCTGTTCCAGCTTTTCCATAATTCAACCACAGGGGCCCCTGATTTCTATCCATTTTTGCCTGTGAGTATCTGCATTGATGAGTCAACAACATTTTAAACAGTCATTTCCTCACTGAACATTCAGATCTTAATTTTCATACAATAACACCAAGGCATATACCCAAACCTATATCCTCAGGATTTATGTAAATGATCCAAAATCTAATAAATTTTATTCTGAAATGATTTTGGAATACAATAATTTTTTATTAGAGAGATAAAGATTATTAAATTGATAAGAAATGACACCCTAAGAGACCTAGTACTTCATGGACCAGTCCCATAGTTTTTGTTCTATAGTATGGCAATTTAGCCCCTTGTAAGTATTTCTGTATTGTGATGCACAGAGGAGAAACAGGCATTAATATTCCCTGTTGCTACAGAGTCCTGATCATTTTCTGGCTTCAAAATCTGTTCATCTCCACAGGGCAGCCACTAAGGTGCAGAAGATCAATCTTACCATTCACAAGAGAAAAATAAAACTGCCCATTTTTCCATTGATAGAACAGCTAAAATGGACTCCTGAAGGGGACTTATTATTTTTAAAAACCAGCTTTGAGCCACTTTGAAAAAAATATGCATTAAAAGAAGAACTCTTCAAGTCTAAAATTACAGACGTGTTTATAAGTCAAGGTACATCATTTTTATTTGTTTGTTTCTTTAGCTGGGAGAATGATAAAAGATCAAAAGGGTTGGCTGACAAACAGCAAAGTAATTTGCCAAATCACAGCTTTCCTGATGTCTAAACTTATAATTCTAACCTGTTCAAATTGGTTTCCCACTTTAGATAATTTATGTCCAGTAATGTGTTTTTTTTTCAATTCTCGTTAGCAATTGAATAGCTTAGACCCACACTCTATGTTCTTTTCTTTTGTACTTAAAATGTCTGTCCTTTAAAACAAAACAAAACAAAAACAAAAAAAAAAAACAATGTTTAAATCATCCTGATAGAGTAGAAGTCATGAGTCTTTTGGACACATACATATTTTAAACGGAATTTAATTTTTATTTTTAAAGAAATAACAAATACATCATGTTTATATACATAGAGAGAATCACAATAGTAATGTAAATGAACTGTAACAGCCTAAGTAAACTGTGATTTACAATATGGCCAATATATCCCTTGTTTTACTTACCTACTACTTAGTCTTACAGTGAAAACTAAACAGTAAATAGTCACATTTTTAAATAAAAATTTGTTTAAATTTTTATTTTAAATTTAAATGTAGATATTTCATCCCAGAACTCTGGTGGCAGCCCCTAGCTCCATCAGATGCTGAAATCCACACAGAACCCTAGGTAACTTTCTTGCATATGCAGTCTTTGCCATTCTGTCAGTTCCTGCCCAGCTTGCCCTCAGTCATTCCACATCATCCAGTCACAACATCCGGGCCTAAAACGCTGGTGAAAGCCTCCTGATTCATCAGAGGCCAGACACTCAGAAATTCAGGTAAGCCCTAGTTTCCCCAACCTTCTCCTCCCTTCATATCCTCCCATGTTACCCATGATGTCCCTCAAATTTATGGACTTTTTTTCTTTATTAATGTTACATATTTGGAGTCCCACAGGCCCCAGAGGAGGCTCCACTCCCAGGCACTCTAGCACACCCTGGAATTTAGGATCAGGGGTGAGGAGAATATAGCACCTGTTCCAATACCACTGCTAGTAATTGGGACCAGCAGATCCAAGGACATGGGAACTGCATCCCACCAGGGACTCAGGTTCCTTCCAGCTTGTGCTAGTTTACCTTGGGTGCAAACTTAGCAGCCAGTCCCAAAGCCACCAAAAGGGGCTTCATTCCCAGATGCTGTAGGATACCAGAGATCCCAGGATCTCAGGATATTAGGAGCTTGATCACACCAGGATCTCGGGGTCGCAGAGGCACCTTGACTCGGAGGAACTCTGACACACCCAGACTCTCAGGTTCATAGGATCCCAGAATGACAGGATCACGGAGATAACTAGACCCTGAGGAATTCTGACTCAACCAGGATTGCAGGAAGGACAGGCTCCAGTCACATATATTGAGGGCAGGGAGCACTAGAGATAATCAGATGCTGGGAGGCAAGGATAAGAACAGAAATAATAGAAACCAAAGTTACTTGGCATCATCAGAACCCAATTCTTCCATCGTAGCAAGTCCTGGATACACCATCTCACCAGAAAAGCAAGATGTGGATCTAAAGTCACTTCTCATAACAATGATAGAGGACTTTAAGAAGGACAAAAATAACTCCCTTAAAGAAACACAGGAGAACACAGGCAAACAGGCAGAAGCACTTAAAGAGGAAACACAAAAACCCCTTAAAGAATTATAGGAAAACACAATCAAAGAGGCAAAGGAAATGAACAAAACTATCCAAGATCAAAAAATGGAAATAGAAACGATAAAGAAAACACAAAAGGAAACAACATTGGAGTTAGATAACCTAGGAAAGAGATCAGAAGTCATAGATGCATAACCAACACAATACAAGAGATAGAAGGGAGTATCTCAGAGGCAGAAGATACCTTAGAAAACATTGACACAAGAGTCAAAGAAAATGCAAAATGCATGAAACTACTAACCCAAAACATCAATGAAATGTAGGACCAAAGAAGACCAAACCTAAGGAAAATTGGTATAGATGAGAAGGAAGGTTCCCATCTTAAAGGGCCAGTAAAAATCTTCAACAAAATTACAGAAGGAAACTTCCCTAACCTTAAGAAAGAGATGCATGAAATACAATAAGCCTACAGAAGTCCAAATAGATTGGACCAGAAAAGAAATTCCTCCCATCACATAATAATCAAAACACTAAGTGCATTAAACAAAGAAAGAATATTAAAAGCAGTAAGGGAAAATGGTCAAGTAAGATATAACGGCAGACCTATCAGAATTACACCAGACTTCTCACCAGAGAATATGAAAGCCAGAATATCCTGAGCAGATGTCATACAAACCCTAAGAGAACATAAATGCCAGCCCAGACTACTATACCCAGCAAAACTCTCAATTACCATAGATGGAGAATGCAAGATATTCAATGACAAAACCAAATTTACAAAGTATCTTTCCACAAATTGACTCCTACAAAGGATAATAAATGGAAAACTCCAACACAAGGAGGAAAACTATACCCTAGAAAAAGCAAGAAAGTAATCTCTCAACATACCCAAAAGAATATAAGCATACAAACATATTTCCACCTCTAACAACATAAATAACAGAGAGAAACAATCACTTTTCACTAATTTCTCTTAACATTAATGGACTCAATTCCACAATAAAAAAACACAGACTAACAGACTGGATAAATAAACATGACCCAGCATTTTTCTGCATACAGGAAATGCACCTCAGTGACAAAGACAGATACTACCCCAGAGTAAAAGGCTAGAATACAAGCAAATGATTCCAAGAAACAAGTTGTAGTAGCCATTCAAATATCGAATAAAATTGACTTTCAACCTAAAGTTATCAGAAACGATAAGGAGGGACACTTCATACTGGTCAAAGAAAAAACCTACCAAGTTAGACTTTCAATTCTGAACATTTATGCTCCAAATGCAAGGGCACCCACATTCATAAAAGAAACTTTACTAAAGCTCAAAGCACACATAGAAACCCACACAATAATAGTGGGAGAGTTAAACACCCCACTGTCAGCAATGGACAGATCATACAAACAGAGACACAGTGAAACTAACAGAACTTATGAACCAAATGGCTCTAACAGATACTTGTAGAACATTTCATCCTAAAGGAAAAGAATATTCTTTCTTCTCAGGACCTCATGGTACCTTCTCCAAAATTGACCATATAATTGACTACAAAACAGGGTTCAACAGATAAAAGAAAATTGAAATAATCCCATGCACCCTGTCAGATCACCACAGACTAAGGCTGGTCTTAAATTCCAACAAAAACAGCAGAAAACATACATACATACAAAAACTGAAAAAATGCTCTACTCAATGAAACTTGGCCAAGGAAGAAATAAAGAAAGAAATTAAAGATTTTTTAGAATTTAATGAAATGAAGACACACCATACCCAAACTTATTGGACACAATGAAAGCAGTGCTAAGAGGAAAACTCGCAGCTCTAAGTGCCTCCAATAAGAAACTGGAGAGAGCTTACACTAGCAACTTGATAGCACATCTGAAAGATCTAGAACAAAAAGAAACAAATGCACTGAAGAGGAATAGATGGCAGGAAATAATCAAACTCAGGGCTAAAATCAATGAAATAGAAACAAAAAGAACTATACAAAGAATCAACAAAACCAAGAGCAGGCTCTTTGAGAAAATCAGCAAGATAGATAAACCTTTAATGGACCAGAGGGCACTGAGACAGAATCCAAATTAATCAAATCAGAAATGAAAAGGGAGACATAACAATGGAAACTGTGCAAATTCAATCATCAGATCCAATTCCAAAAGTTTACACTCAACTAAATTGTAAAATCTGGATGAAATGGACAATTTTCTACACAGATACAAGATGCCAAAGTTAAAACAGGATAAGATAAACCACCTAAACATTCCCATAAACCCTAAAGAAATAGAAGCAATTATTAATATTCTCCCAACCAATAAAAAGCCCAGGACCACATGGGTTTATGGAGAATTCTATCAGACATTTAAAGAAGACCTAATACCATTACTCTTCAGACTATTCCAAAAAATATAAACAGAAGGTACACTACCCAATTCATTCTATCAAGCCACAATTATGCTTATACCTAACCCACCCAAAGACCAAACAAAGAGAACTTTACACCAATCTCCCTATGAACAATGATGCAAAATACTCAATAAAATACTCATCAACCAAATCCAAGAACACATCAAAATAATTATTCACCACGATCAAGTAGGCTTCATCCCAGAGATGCAGGGATGGTTCAGTATATGAAAATCCATCAAAGTAATCCATTACCTTAGCAAACTCAGAGAAATAAAACCACATGATCATTTCATTAGATGCTAAAACTCATTTGACAAAATTCAGGATCCCTTCATGTTAAAAGTCTTGGAAAGATCAGGAATTCAACGCCCATACCTAAACTTAACAAAAGCAATATACAGCAAACCAGCAGCCAACATCAAACTGGATGGAGAGAAAGCAATTGCACTAAAATCAGTGACTAAAAAGGCTGCCCACTCTCTTCCTATCTATGCAACATAGTAGTTGAAGTTCTAGTTAGGGAAATTAGACAACAAAAGGAGGTCAATGGATAGAAATTGGTAAAGAAGAAGTCAAAACATCACTATTGCAGATGATATGATAGTATACTAAAGTGACCCCCAAATTCCCACCAGAGAACTCCTAAAGCTGATAAACAACTTCAGCAAAGGGGCTGGATATAAAATTAACCCCCCAAAAATCAGTAGCCTTGCTCTACTCAATGGATAAGTAGGCTGAGAAAGAAATTAGGGAAATAGTCACAAATAATAGTCACAAATAATGACTTGGTGTGACTCTAACCAAGCAACTGAAAGATCTGTATGACAAGAACTTTAAGTCTTTAAAGGAAGAAATTGAAGATCTCAGAAGATGGAAGGATCTCCCATGGTCATAGATTGGCAAGACTAATATAGTAAAAATGCGGAAAGCAATCTGCAGATTCAATGCAATCTCCATCAAAATTCCAAATCAATTCTTCATAGAGTTAGAAAGAACAATTTGCAAATTTCAATAACAAAAACTTAGGAAAATGAAACTATTCTCAACAATAAAAGAACTTCTGGGGGAAGCAGAGCAGTAGTGATAAAAATTGCATGGTATTGGTCCAGAGACAGGCAGGAAGACAAATGGAATAAAATTGAAAACCGGAAATGAACCAACTCACATATGGTAATTTGATCTTTGACAAAGGAGCTAAAACCAGCCAGTGGAAGAAAGACAACTTTTTAAACAAATGGTGCTGGTTTAACTGGTGGCCAGCATGTATTAAAATGCAAATTGACCCATTCTTATCTCCTTGTTCAAAACTCAAGTCCAAGTGTATCAGGGACCTTCACATAAAGCCAGGTACACTGAAACATAGAGGAGAAAGTAGGGAATTGCCTCAAACATATAGGCACAAGGGAAAAATTCCTGAACAGAACACAAATGGCTTAGACTGAAAGATCATTTGGAATAACAAAAAACCCAGGATAGAAAAAACTATTCTCAACAACAAAAGAATTTCTGGGGGAAATCACCATGCCTGACCTCAAGGTGCACTACAGAGCAATTGTGATAAAAACTGCATGGTACAGTGACAGACAGGTAGCTCAATGGAATAGAATTGAAGACACAGAAATGAACCCACACACCTTATGGTCACTTGATATTTGACAAGGGAGCTAAACCCATCCAGTGGAAAAAAGACAGCATTTTCAACAAATGGTGCTAGCACAACTGGTGGTTATGATGTAGAAGAATGGTGGTTATGATTGATCCATTCTTATCCCCTTGTACAAAGCTCAAGTCTAAGTGGATCAAAGAACGCCACAGAAAACCAGAGACACTGATATTTATAGAGGAGAAAGTGGGGAAAAGTTCCTAAATAGAACAGCAATGGCTTGTGCTGTAAGATCAAGATTAGACAAATGGGACCTCATAAAATTGCAAAGCTTCTGAAAAGCAAAAGATACTGTCAATAAGACAAAAATGCCACCAACAGATTGGGAAAGGAGTTTTACCAATCTTAAATCTGATAGGGGACTAATATCCAATATATACAAAGAGCTCAAGAAGCTGAACTCCAGAAATTCAAATAACCCCATTAAAAATATGTTACAGAGCTAAACAAAGAATTCTCAACTGAGGAATACCGAAGGGCTGAGAAGCACTTGAAAAAATGTTCAACATCCTTAATCATCAGGGAAATGCAAATCAAAACAACCTTGAGATTCCACCTCATAACAGTCAGAATAGCTAGGATCAAAAATTCAGGTGACAGCAGTTGCTGGTGAGGATGTGGAGAAAGAGGAACACTCCTCCTTTGCTGGTGGGATTGGAAGCTGGTACAACCACTCCGGAAATCAGTCTGGCGGTTCCTCAGAAAATTGGACATGGTACTACAGGAGGATCCAGCAATACCTCTCCTGGGCATATATCTAGAAGTTGTCCCAACAGGTAAGAAGGACACATGCTTCACTATGTTCATAGCAGCCTTATTTATAATAGCCAGAAGCTGGAAAGAACCCAGATGCACCTCAACAGAGGAATAGATACAGAAAACGTGGTACATTTACACAATAGAGTACTACTAAGCTATTAAAAACAATGAATTCATTAAATACTTTGGCAAATGGATGTATCTGGAGGATATCATCCTGAGTGAGATAACCCAGTCACAAAAGAAATCACTTGATATGCACTCACTGATAAGTGGATATTAAACCAGAAACCTAGAATACCCAAGATACAATTTGCAAAATACAAGAAAATCAAGAAGGAAGACCAATGGAGTCACAGAGACAAAGTTTGGAGCTAAGACGAAAGAAGGAACCATCCAGAGACTGCCCCACAGGGGGTCCATCCCATAATCAGCCAGCAAACACAGACACTATTGCATATGCCAGCAAGATTTTGCTGAAAGGACCCTGATATAGCTGTCTCTTGTGAGGCTATGCCAGTGCCTGGCAAATACAGAAGAGGATGCTCACAGTCACCTATAGGATGGAACACAGGGCCCCCAACAGAGGAGCTAGAGAAAGTACCCAAAGACCTGAAGTGGTCTGCAACCCTATAGGTGGAACAACAGTATGAACTAACCAGTACCCCGAGAGTCCATGTCTCTAGCTGCATATATAGCAGAAGATGGCCTAGTAGGCCATCAGTGGGAAGAGTGGCTCCTTGGTCTTGCAAACTTTATATGCCCCAGTACAGGGAAACACCAGGGCCAAGAAGTGGGAATGGGTGGGTAGGGGAGCAGGACAGGTGAAGTGTATAGTGGATTTTTGGGATAGCATTTGAAATGTAAATGAAGAAAATATCTAATAAAAATTTAAAAAAAGAAGAATCAACAAACAGGACCTCTTAAAATTGCAAGCTTCTATAAGGCAAAGGACACTGTCAATAGGACAAAACAGGACAAAACATCAACCAACATATTGAGAATAGATCTTTACCAATCCTACCTCTGATAGAGGCCTAGTGTCCAGTATATACAAAGAATTCAAGAAGTTAGACTCCAGAGAACCAAATAGCCCTATTAAAAAAAATGCAGTACTGAGCTAAAGAAAAAATTTTCAACTGAGAAATATTAAATGGCTGAGAAGCACCTAAAGAAATGTTCAACATTCTTAGTTATTAGGCACATGTAAATCAAAACAACCTGAGAATTCACCTCACACCAGTCAGAATGGCTAAGATTAAAAACTCAGGTGATAGCAGATGTTGGCGAGCATGTGGAGAAAGAAGAACACTCCTCCTTTGCTGGTGGGATTAAAAATTGGTACATCCACTCGGGAAATCAGTTTGGAGGGCCCTCATAAAATCTGACATTGTACTACTTGAGGACTCATCTGTACCACTCCTGGGCATATACCCAGAAGGTATGCCAAAATGTAATAATCTTCACTATCTTCATAGCAGCCTTATTACGATAGCCAGGAGCTGGAAGGAACCCCGATATCCTTCAACAGAGGAGTGGATTTTTAAAAAAAGTGGTACATTTACTCAATGGAATACTACTTAGCTATTAAAAACAATGAATGCTTAAAATTCTTAGGCAAATGGATAGAACTAGAAAATATCATCCTAAGTAGGTAACCCAATCGCAAAAGAACACACATGGTATGCAATCAATGATAAGTGGATACTAGCCCAAAAGCTCCGAATAACCAGGATACAATTCACAGACTACCTGAAGCTCAATAAGAAGGAAGACCAAAGTGTGGGTGTTTCAGTCCTTCTTAGAAGCAGAACAAAATACTCACAGGAGCAAATATTGAGATAAACTGTAGAGTAGAGAGTGATGGAAAGGCCATCCACTTGGAGATTCATCTCATATCCAGTTACCAAACACAGACACTATTGTTGATGACAAGAGGTGCATGCTGAAATGAGCCTGATATGGCTGTCTCCTGAGAGGCCCTGCCTGAGCCTGACAAATACAGTGGCACATGTTTGCAGCCAACCATTGGATTGAGCACAGGGTCACCAATAGAGTAGTTGAAGAAAGGACTAACAAGAGTTGAAGTGTTTTGCAACCCCATAGGAATAACAACAATATCAACGAGCCAGACCTCCAGAACTCTCAGGGATTAAGTTATCAACAAAGGAGTATACATGGCTCTAGTTGCATGTGTTGCAGAGGATGGCCTTGTCATACATCAATGGGAGGAGAGGTCCTTGGTCCTGTGAAGGTGGGAGTAAGTGGGTGGGTGCAGAAACACCCTCATAGAAGCAGAGGGAGAGAGGATGTTACAGGGTGTTTCTGGAGGTAGGGAAACCAGGAAAGGGGATAACATTTTAAATGTAAATAAAGAAAATATATATAAAAAAGTTACATATTTGGCATACATAGTCACATGTTAATATATCTGCAAATATAACATGCTGCATCTATGTAATATTTGCATATGACTATAATCCATATAATATAACAGTCATTGGCTTTCTGTATTCCTTTATCTAAGGGTAGTATCCCATGAGATTTTGTCATCCATGTTGGTATTATAATAGGTACTGCTGTCATTGTTCAGGTTTTATTTAGGAGGTCATATTGTTGAAATTTCATGAGTGTAGCATGCTAGATATCTCCCAGGACATACACCCCGTTCTTCTGGCTCTTACATTCATTCAGTCCCCTTCTCTTCATATTATCTGAGCCTGGAGTATAGGAATTCTGTTTCAGATGTATCATTTGATTCAAAAAACACTGTACTGGTTGTTCTTTTTAATTAAAAGAAATATTAAAACTAAATACTTGTAAAATAATTTAATCGTCTAAATGTCCCACAGCAAACACTTCAGTGAATAAGATTTGTGGCTAGAGATGAGCACCACAAATTCACCCAACTTCCTTACTAAATGCAAATGAAATGTAAATCAAAGTATAACTCTGTTATCTATCTGTTTGCACAGTTAAATAAACAAAAGAATAGCCAATCACTGAGGAACACACTTTTATCACTGTCCCTGTGAACTATAAACAACACCACTATTTTCTACAATACTATTACAGTTGATTTGAAAGATAAGAATATACCATATGGCTCGCAGAAGAGATTATATAAGTTATGATTTACTCATGCAGTGTGAAACAAGTGAAGGTGCTATGATATTCATTTCCTGTTTTCATATGGCATATTGGGAAATATAAATCTATAATAGTGAAAAATACATGTGGGAAAAGGAGAATGATTCAAAACCAGGCCTTTACTTGTTATTAAAATATTGTTTAGGGTGTTTTTGTCTCTCTATAGGGATGAAACAATAGCTCTGAAGTACAAAGCATGACCTACTGAAGCAAAACCCTATACCTACTATCAGGTCCTTTCGAAAGGATATTTCATTACTCTTGCTTAGTGAAAATGGAATCAATACAATATATTTTAGAAAATACAATAATCTATTTATTATAACCATTTGCTTCCAAACCCCTCTAATGTATTATGGAAACCAATGCCTTTATTCGAAGAATTCGCAATGCTCTCCCATCTCTCACTGTTTATATATCACCTATATATCTATCATCAACTTCTTTATCTGTGGGGTAATGGGCTATGTACAGAAGGCCTAGTCTCCAGTTGAGCTGCAGTCTGAATCCCGGTAGAACCTAAATGGTGATAATTCACCTACATGGGACAGTAGGCATTCCCTCATGTCTCCTGGACTCAAGGCTCCTATTGAAGTTACCACCCCTACAGACCCCACAGAAGCGTGGCTAGTAGTCATGTAGACAATGTCCTAAGCTTCTGATATTCAAGGCTAGACTCCCCCCATTTACCTAGCAACAGGAAAGATAACAGCCCACCATAAGATGAGCTGTTTCGCTCCACCTCACTCTCTCTCCTCACTCTCTTACTCTCCTCTCACTCTCTTTCTCTCCTCGATCTCTCTCTCTCTATCTTTTTACTCTAGTCTTTCTTCTCTCTTTCTCTTTTCCCCCTTTCTCTCCTCTTGGCCATGGCCGGTCTCTTTCTTTCTACTTTCTCTCTCTTTCCCCCTGCCTTCCTTCAATAAAGCTCTAAAAACCATAGACTGTCTCTGTTCATCAAAGCCCGCTGTGCTTGGACAATGTCATAGGCTTTCTCCTAGTGAGCCATTCCTAATCTCCCATCAGAAGGTCATCCTGTGCTCCAGTCAAGGACTGGACTAAGGACTCTCGCCTGCGTGGGAACCTCTCTTCCCCTGCCCTCTCTCCCATAACCCCAGGCGCGAAGGTGTAGCCCCGGGGCCTCTAATATCAGGGGCTGCCCCTTGTCCACCCCCCAACGAGTGGGGTCAGTGGCTTAGATGCCCACCCTGGGTTGAGTGGAAAGCATCTGGCAGCCCTCCCGAGTTCACCTGCCCAGAGCAAAGGAGGAACTCTGACCGGATGTGGGCTCTTTCCCTCCCCCTCCTTCTCCCATACCCCCCTTAGTTCCCAACATTTATCTTTGCCTTCAATCATCTATCTTTCTATCATCTATCTATCATCTATGAAGTAATCTACTGCATCTCATATGTAAGACCATCCATCCTGTCTACACTGCAGATGTTTAAAATAAATGTCTTTAAATACTGCCATACTTTTTCATCATAATCACTCCTTGAAATGTTACTAAAATTTTTAGGAATTATACATTGTTCATGATACTAAAATCCGGTACAACCTCTGGTACAAAAATAAATGTGATGCTTTCTCAAAATGTAAAAATAGACTGTACATCACATTGAATCACAGATATACATAATCACTAATGTATGGATATGTGCATAAATGTACTATGATTTCTCAGTATTAACTCCAATAACAAGAATAAAAAGAGAATAATTATAAGCAAACTCTAAGCTTGATGCATAACTATGGAAAAGAATGCCAACTTGAACTCTTACAACACAGAATTCTTTTTGTTTGGTTGGTTTTTTTCGAGACAGGGAATCTCTGTATAGCTCTGGTTGTCCTGTGCTAGGATTAAAGGCATGTGCCTCCATGCCCAACTACACTTGGGAGGCAGAGGCAGGTGGATTTCTGAGTTCGAGGCCAGCTTGTTCTACAGAGTTAGTTCCAGGACAGCCAGAGCTATAGAGAGAAACCTTGTCTTGAAAAACCAAAATAAATAAATAAATAAATAAATAAATAAATAAATAAATAAATAAATAAATAAAAAAGAAGGATTCTTAACAGACTTACATTACTGGGTCATTTCTTGAACTATACCTGTAAATGAACCACAAGCAAATGTCACAAAATCATGAAGTCCATATTTCCTAAAGCACTGATAATTTACCATGTTCTCTATAAAGATAAACATATATTGCTTACAGTAATTTATGCATGTTTGTAAACAATAATGTTTGAACTGTATTTTTATTAATTTTTAATGATTTTGTGATATATATAGTATAAGATATAGTTTGATAATCTCTACCCCTAGACACCTACTTCCAACTCCCTCTACTCTATTTTGCCTCACGTCTTACTTCATGTCCTCTTTTGTTGACTGGGTCCTGAGTCTAGTTAATCCTTCTTTCCCCCGTTTCATTGAAAATAGATAATTTATCCTGATGACAATTATTCTCCCCTCTACTAATTACAGTATGGCATATAAATTATTTTTAAAAACTAGAAGTATATGATAAATTATAGCTTGCAAATAGCCTACTCTATTGATTCTACCATCTGGGATACTACATGAATAAACATGCTATCATTAAATTTAAGCCAAAGAATGGTGGATCTAAACCATCATCCAAATGACTTAAACAAACATTCCTTCCTTCCTTTCTTTCTTTCTTTCTTTCTTTCTTTCTTTCTTTCTTTCTTTCTTTCTTTCTTTCTTTCAGATTTATTTCATTTATATTAAGTACACTGTAGCTGTCTTCAGACATACCTTAAGAGGTCATCAGATCCCGTCACAGATGGTTGTGAGCCACCATGGGGTGGCTGGGAATTGAACTCAGGACATTTAGAAGAACAGTCAGTGCTCTTAACCAATGAGCAATCTCTCCAGTATCAAAATCCTACTTTCAGACAGGCTTTCATTCTGTTATCACCAACATTGTAACAGGACTCTTTAAGATTTGATATTATCAACCGCTGTATGTGGTGTTACACACCTTTAATCCCAGCACTTAGGAGGCAGAATCAGAGGCCAGCCTTGTTTTACAGAAAGAGCTCCAGGCTGTCCAGTGTTATGTAGTGTGATCCTGTCTCACATAAAACCTGTATTTTAATTAAAATTCTGTAATGGTTTAGCAGCTAATTTGCTTGCATTTTAAAGCTAAGGGTTGAAGTTATGATCTCCAGGTCCCATGCAAAATCTGGTTTAATATGGGGTCCAGTTTATAATCTCATACTTCGTGATCAAGATATGGGGTTTGGAATGGCCATAGGAACAATTGAGATTACAAAAATTGAGCTTTCCATAATACTGGTAATTATTTTATGTCCTATAATGAATAAAGGAGAATAGTAAAGGAGCTATCATATAAAATATAAAAGACTAAACATTTCCTGAACAATAATTATAAATTTATTGCTGATAAAACATATATAAAATGTGGAGACATAAGTTTGGAAAGAAATGTACAAAATGCTTATCATGGGAAGTGAAAACTTATCTAATAAAAATGAACATACATACACACACACACACACACACACACACACACACACACACACACACATACAAAAGAATCCACTTCTGAAAGAAGTCATGCCCAAGAAAGTTAAGCCAGTAATAGAGGAACACAGTTAAAAATTTGCATTCTACATACAGGAAAACATGCAAGCAACTGCACTCAACTATCCACACATATGTAAACACACACACACACCAAAATACATACACACAAACACATTTAATTAGATATTATAGGCTCATATAGAAAGAATTTGGAAAGTATTGCATTGGTAGATCAGCTATGTATACATGGGAAGGGGGCATAATTTATACCTATTGTGTAAGGTTAACATTCCTTTTAGTACTTTTATGGAAAACTTATCTTTTGAATATTAACTTATGTTAAGGATTTAGTAAGAAAAATAGAAAGAGAATGTGGGTTTTAGCATTTTCTACTTATTTTGGGTTTCTCACCAACTAATAGATATATAAAACTATTGCACATTGAATTAATAGCTCAAAAAGCAATACCCAGCATAAGTTTTTCATGTAAACTAATTATGTGATTTTTAATGACAAATTCTAAACAAAGATTTTTGCTTATTTATTATTTCTTTATGAGAAATCTAAATTTCCAAATAGCACCCTGTAGGGTTAGAATCTGCTGTAACATGTTGGGACTGTTTTGTGACATTAGAGTCACTTGGTGATTAAGGAACCCTTTAATGATTCATCCAGGCAGATGGAGGGCATCAGGACAGATGGTAAGACAATCCTGCATATGTTAATATGCTCTGAGAAGTAAGCACTCTCCATTCACTAGTATGGACAGAAACCTAGCCTTCAGACATGGAGTCTATTTGTTTATCATTCTCAGTATCACTGATGATATTATACAAGCTGTGAAAGGGTAGGACATTAGGATTTTTTATTTCACAAATGAGCATTATATGAAATTGTTCAAACGGTTACAGAATAGAAATGAATGTGGTAATATAGACAGTAATGACACATCACACATCAACAAATAGCCCACCTCAACCAGGGAGAACATACTAGCTGGTCTGAAGCCCCTGACACATATACAGCAGAGAACTGCCAGTTCTGCCCTCTGTGAGAGAAGATGCACCTAACCCTTGAAAGACTTGAGGCCCCAGAGAGTGGGTAGTCTTGGTGAGGTGGGGGTGGATGGGGACATCCTCTTGGAGACTGTAGAAGAGGACTGGGATAAAGAACTGTTGGAGGGCAGACCAGGAGGGGGATAATGGCTGGACTGTAAAAAATGATTATAGATAATTTTTAAAGGTAGATTAGAATTAGAAATAGCCTACAATCAGCTAGTCTTTATGACATAATTAAGTGTGTGTGTGTGTGTGTGTGTGTGTGTGTGTGTTTGTGTGTGTGTGTGTTTGTATGTGTATATACTATCTAAGTTCATTGGATAGAATGAATCAACATAGTACATACCATTGACTGACTCTAATTGTAAGATTCTAGTCTCACTGTTGAACTTATGTTTTATGGACAGAATCATTCTCATATAAAAGGATGCAGTTCTTTTTTCTTAATAGTTTTTGTAAAAGCATTTAAGAGTAGAAAAGTGTAGAGTTTTGATTGAGTTGTAGAATATTTGAAAGCTTGCAATGATTTGATAAATTGTTGTTAGGAATACATTATTGGAAGATATTGCAAAGGAGACATAAGGTATGATTCAAGACCATTGCAATCAATTCACATTAGTGCAAGATATTACACCTGTTTCTTCTCATTTATATACTGTAAATAAGGGATAAGGGCGTTTGTGTGTGTGTTTACATATGTGTGCATATGTGCATTTGTTTTCAGTGTGCATTGACCTACTACTAATTAAACTGGATCCCTTCCAAGTGGATAGATGTCTTAACATTACTGATATGAGAATATGACCTGTTTAGAATCATCAGTTTTGTGACTGTAGTAATTCTAAAATTAAATGATAGTGGATTGAGGTGGGGCCTGAACCACAAAGGAGTATAGAAACATACAGAGAAAAAGAATGTCATGTACAGAATCCAGAAAGATCTGAAGATACAAAGGAACAAAATCAGAGAGACAAAGAGAAAATTACCAAAGATTGATAGTATCACCAGAAAATAGCAAGAGGAAAAAAAGACAGACATCCCAGAGCCTTTGAGCAAACATGGCTTCATAAATAATTTGGTACCTAATCCCTACAATTATGTAAGAAGAGTTTGTTATTGTTTTATGTCATTCAAAATTGTAACAATTTTGATGAACGACTAGGAAAATGTATATAATGTCTATGATTTCTAAAATCAAAGTAAAGTAAGTAAATCTTCTATAGTCTCCAAAATAGGGAAAGGAAATCCTGTTTCATCTATGACATTTAGATCAGGCTGTTTCAATTATCTGAAACTTGTTCAGTGGCAAAAATTATCAGTGAGCAGAATAGAATGCCTTTTGGCTCTACATGAAAATTGCACTTACCAGAAATGCATATTATATTAATGGAGGGTGAAATGCAAAATGTTATACTGTAAATTCCATATGGACAAACACGATTATTAAGCAATGTAATATAACACAGATAGAGATGATAAATTGCAGTCTCACTTTCTTTGAAAGGGCATCTTCTGCTTTTGGCTTTTGAATATAGTTGAATATAAGTTGTGATATTTTTTATTTCCATTATCTTCCAAAGACACATTCTGCAGAGATTGAAATTCCTATTTGAAAGCAAGCACTTTAAGCAACTACAGCTTATATAACCAAGAAGCTAGTAGTCTGTCAGCAATGATTGATTGGGACTTAATTACACCAATGGCTTCTAGACTTATATTTGTGTCTAAAAATCTCCACACATACACCTAAGTTTAGTTGAACCTCATTATTTCAACTTCAAAAAAGGCTCATAAATAAATTCATATTTATTTCTGATGGCTTAGACTAATTGCTATTTATGTTCATTAGCGGATATCATTTTGAAATGTGTTTTTGATTATTTTTAATACTTTTTTCTTTTTGTAACTACTATATTTCATTTCAACTTTAAGTGCCTTTACTTTTTCCTGGAGCAGTCAAAACGTCTAGACAGGCATATGAAGTAGTCTGATTTGAGGTTCTAGACTCTAACTTAAGAGAATCAAAGAATATGTTTCATTCAAAAAGAAAAAAGAGAAAAGAAAAAAAGAAAAGAGGAAAAAAAAAAGAAAGAAAGGTAATGGGCAGAAGAGACCAAAGAATCTACCAACCTGTGATTTCCTCATAGTCCTATTCATTATGTTTCAAAAATTTGTGCTTTTGCAATTATATAGTGAAAAAATGTTATTAAATGAAAGCCATAGGGAAAACACCAAATGTTTAGGAGTAATGAATGCAATTATATTCTGTCATATTAAATTCTGAAAAGAGAAAGAAAAGGAAAGAAAGAAGGATAGAATGTTCACCTACAAGGAAAAGAGACCATCTATGGTAGGGGAAAAATAATGCTTCCCCTGTCATCTCTCTGTTTTATTTTGGATTTTTCTGTTTTATTTTATGCTATTCCCTTCCTTCCTTCCTTCCTTCCTTCCTTCCTTCCTTCCTTCCTTCCTTCCTTCCTTCCTTCCTTCCTTCTTTCCTTTCTTTCCTCCTTCCTTCCTTCCTAACTGCCTAACTTCTTTCCTTTTTGTTTTTAGAGAGGTTTTCTTAGAATTAGCTCAGTAGAACACACTGATCTCAAAGTCTCTGCCTCCCAAGTGACAGCATAACGGTGTGCCCGACTACTGGCAGACTACCTCTCAGATTTCATAAAATAAAATTTTAGTGTTGGTCATATCAAGTAGTTTGATGTGTCAGGTCACAGTTTCCTTCAACATTTGCATGGTGAGTTATTGTGGAAATAGGTTCGCATTCTTATGGGACAGATACATTTTAAGAAAAAGAAAATTTGAACAAATATAAATACAAAAGAAACTGACCAGCATGCAATATTAGCAAGAATGTACACAGCTATGCATTCTCATTCCATTAACTTTAACAAGAAACTAAATTTAGAATGAATGAACATTCATGCAAAACAAGAGCCTTTCACACATTGCCAGTCTTTTGCAGTTTTTGTTTTTTAGCTGTAATTAAGTGTTCTTCACAATTCCTGTGACCAAGAAGTATCTGCATGTGAGTGCATGTGCGAGCATGTGTGTGTGTGTGTGTGTGTATGTGTGTGTGTTTTGTTCTGTTAATTTGGTTTAAGTATAAAAATAATCATGGAAGACATAAACCTGGGAATTAAACAATTTAAACATTGTTTCTCATCCTCTTGGTATATCTTGACACATTTCAGACTCCACTTGGGCTTACCACAACCATAATGCATAATTCTACACAGAAAACATAAGTTTTGCAAGGTACACCATTACAGTCAAAACCTGGCCTTACTCAGTATTTCTGTTTCTGTGATTAAATTTTATAATGACCATAGGACAGTGAGACTTAAGAAATTATATTGTTCTCCTTGGACATTTAGTGGTCATGTATACAATATATATTATGTACACAATTTATATAATTAGAAAACACTTTAGTATGGTTTTCAGGATTTTTCATAAAATCTTTTCATTTTTATTTTCCTGAAAATATTTAAAGGAAGAAATAATTGGTATCTTGATTAATAGTCTCAGATAAAATGCCATTATTATTGCTATGGCAAGCTGCTTAGTATCAATCAAATAACATTTCTCACTATGTTATAGGAAATATTGAGAGTTACTGGGTTATGACTTATCCAATTTTGTTTATAAAATAATTAGGTGGCAAGTTCAGTTTATTGGAATAAATGCCAGAACTTACTGTCTCTTCTTTTAAAGACAGTGTCACATATAACTCATAAATTATGCCTTCTTTCTTTCTGAAGTGTTACTATGATAACGATCAAAAAATACTTGAATAAGCTGGATGGATAGAGTATTTCCCTTGCAGTGCCCATTTTATTTCAATTAATTTAAGCTAAAAAAACAACTGCATTCAAGCTAATATTTTTAGATTGGGCAAAATGTACTTATATACAACAAAAAGCTGTAAAATAAAGTGAACATCAAAAGCTAATGTTTATAAAATAATTTTTAAAAAATCCCATATTAATTATCAAACCCTAAGAGAAAACATACTTAGTTTGAAACAAAACAGAAGTTCTAGATAGCATGTCTCTTCTACCAGTATCTGCATTTATTCCTCTCAGAAACTGGTGATACTTTTAGTTTTCTTCTCAAACATTTTATTATTAGATTAAAATTCTAAGTCAATAATTTATTGTTACATTAAGGGGTAGAAAATATTATCAGAAAGTAAACCAATAACTCTTAGGTATCTATAAGTCCTCCCAATATTACACATCTGAAACCATTGAAAGCTTATAAAACTTGTGACGCACACTGACTATTTTGAGTAATATCTTATAACATTATTGGATAATTTTGGATTCAGCAATAAAATTTGCCTTTATGTTCTAATGTCTGTCATATTAATATTTTCATATATGTGATAATTACTGCTAGTGAGAAGGTGTAAAAGTAGTTAACAGAAATGTTTCTGAGAATTATAAATTCTGCAGGAAAATTTGAATTATTAAAAGTCACATGCATACTGTCAAACTACAAAAGGAAAAAAATTGCTGTGAACATGAGTTTAATTTATCAAAGTAGTATGCTGTTATTTTTTGAAATACAGATATTTGTCCTGACATGTATACATTTCAGTTAAAAATAAGATCCACAAGATTTAAAAAGACCTTTAGAATAAGATTTTGATAGTTTAATTGAATATCCATTATGTCAAAGGAGAAAGCTTTAAGTATCAACACGTTAAACAAAATCTTGGAACCTGTAACACCATAGAATGCTTTTCTCAAGGGTTCTCAATGTGTGCCTAGCATAAAATTTTTCATGTATACTTGCAAATATATTTGCATGCAAGCATGCAAATGCGTTAATGTCTTCTATGATTCTTCATGCAAGATTAGTAGCCAATAGTCCTAGGATTCTATGCTATTCTTATTTGGTTGTTTTTTAATTCCTTGGTCAGGCAGCAGACCAAGTTGGTGCTCAGAGCATCACTCTGGACTTTTCCTGAGAGCATTTTTGTAAACAGAAGTTGCTACTGTGTCATACTGAAAACTTGGAAGCATAAGGCCCTGTTAAACTTGACCTATATGAATCATTAATGGTGTAGGAGAGAGCTCCTGCTAAGAGAATAAATAGTCTCTTTTCTGCTGAGTGGAAAGCCCTGACTTTTGGTCATTGTCAGGGTGACAGGTTCAGGCATAAGGCAAGGTCACTGAAATGGGAGACAGTTTAGAATTTCCAGAAGGAGTATTATTTCTTTATTTTTCAGTAATTCTGAAGGGTCAAGGCCAGGACTGCTACCAGCCTCTGAAAACAGTAATAAAAATGCTGTGGCAAACACATCATTTGAGGATATTGGGATGAAGGTTAAAGAATCAGATCTTTTGGTTTAGTGTTCATTTCATACCTCATTAATATTATGACATCTTCAAATGTAATTGAAAATATTTTAAAGTACAGCATACTTAGTTTGGCATATCATGTACGATTAAGGAAAAATATCACACCCACACAACACTTTTTAAAAAAGAATATATTATAATGGTTGTAGTGTAAAAAGAATTTTTTACTCTGATACAGATTTACAATTTTTATTTTTTTGCTGTCAGTTTTATTGATTTATAAAGAAATTTCACTACATGTAATTTTCCAAGTACATCTTCACTGTCTCAGCTTTCCAAAATTTTAATAACTATAGGCCCTTCCTTCTCAAAATATTTTTTCGTGAGAAATTATTCATTGTAATGAAAATGAGAAAATGCAAAACTTGACCACTTGACTTCTAAAGAGATGACAATATTTTGAATTAAGATTATAGTAGGAACAATGTTATGATTGTAGGGCGGAGAGGAAAAGGATTCTCAACCTTCCTTTGCTTGCCTTCCTCCATTGGAGATTACAAAGAAATGCTAGAAATCTTAAGTGCAGAAGAAAGTTCAATCCCAAAACTTCCCAGGTACACAAGTTTGTCTCAGTTCATAGTACTTGATGATGGTAACTGGAAGTCAGTAGAACACCAACTACTGAGAATCACTAAACTCAGAAAATATGAGTCTTAAAGGCATTTGCTATCAATAGTAACCTCTCTAAGGAGAAACTATCTGCAAATACAAGCAAATATTCTTTTGGGTTTTGCACACTTTAAGAGACCACAGACCTCAACTCAGACTATCATACCCAGCAAAACTTTCAATCACCATAGATGGAGAAATGAAGATATTCTATGAAAAAATAAAATCAAATTTAAATAATACCTTTCTACTAATCCAGGTCTACAGAGGATACTAGAAAGAATACTACAACCCAATAAGGCTAAATACACTCAAGAAAACACATGAATAAATGATTTCACACCATTAAAACTTATAGAAGAGAAACACACACACACACACACTACCATGTCCAAGATCAATATAACAGAAAACAACAATCATTGGTCATTAATTTCTCTCAACATGAATGGATTCAATTCCTTAGTTAAAAGACACAGGCTAACAAAGTAGATGTGTAAACAGAACACACCATTCTACTGTATACAAAACACATTCCAGCAATAAAGTTAGACATTATTTCAAAATAAAGGACTGGAAAAAGGATTTCCAAGCAAACAGTTCTTAGAAACAGACTGGAGTTGCAATTATAACATCTATAACATCTAATAAAATAGACTTTCAAACAATGCTAATCAAAACTACTCATCAAAGGAAAAATCTACCAAGAGGACATTTCAGCTCTGAACATCTATGTCCAAAATGCAAGGGCACACATATTTGTAAAAGAAACATTAGTAAAGCTTAAATAGCATATAGAAATGCAGACACTAGTGGTAGAGGTCTTCAACACCCCACTCTCACTAATGGTTAGGGAATTTAGATGAAACTAAACAGAACAGCAGAATACAAGGGAAACAGATTTACTTTTATATATAACATAAAGTAGCAGTCATGATGCAATTATAGGAGGATTTAGGTATTTTACATGGGTAATGTGATGGATTACATATGCTGAACCCATAAGAAGTGGCACTATTAGGACATGTGGCCTTGTTGGAGGAAGTGTGGTCAATATGTATGTGGGCTTTGAGTGTTACTATGCTCAGTCTCTGCCCATTGCAGAAATGTGTCTTTTCTGACTGTCTTTAGATTGAAATGCCAAACTCTGAGCTCCTCTAGCACATTGACGACATACTTCCATAAGTCCCACTAGGAGGAGAATACACAACTTCTGAAACTATAAACCAGCCTCATTTAAATGTTTGCCTTTATAAGAGTTACCCTGGCCATGGTATCTCTTCATAACATTGACAATCCTAAGAATGAAGTTGGTATCAAAGCCTGGGACATTTCTTTGGCAATCAAGCTGCTGTTGGGAGAAATGTGGATTTTGTGGCTTTGGAAAGCAGTAGAACACTGTAAGTGAGGCTTAATGGGCTATACAAGTAGACGTATTGAAGACAGTGGTGCTGAGGATGATGCGTGTACTGTAGGGACCTGGATTTAGATGTTTCAGAGAATGTTTTATATGCCTAAAAACTATTCTTGTGATATTTTGGTAAAGACTGTGTTTCTTTTCCACCCCCCTTGTCTGAAGAGTCTGCCTGAGATTAAGAAGAGATTCATATTAATTGTGGCGACAATGAAAGCATGAAATCAACCAAGTTTAGAATCTGATCTACGGGTCACACTTATGAGGATCATTTTGAACAAGTATAAAATAATTAGAAAGGAAAATCACAAATTGTATGGTTCAAGCATTAAAGGACTTAAATCCTGTGTTCAAGGACACTACATGGAATTAAGGGAGTGGTAATGTTTAGCCAATAACCCACCCTGCTAATTTTATTCTTTATGTGTTTGCAGCTGAACAAGGGATGGTTGTATTGCACATAATTTTGACCTGGTTATTCCTTTCATTTGGACCTAAGGAAATATGATTATGTGTCAGATTGACAAGGGATGGATTGTAATGGGTATTCTCTGTTGTCAGCTTGACTATATCTGGAGTCAACTACCAGAACTTATAAAGATATTTTGAAACCGTAAAGACAGGTTTATGTCCAGCCTTGGTGGTACATGCCTTTCATTCCATCATTAAGGTTGCTGGGCATGCATATCTCTGAGTTCAAGGTCAGTTTATGGAGTATGTTCATAAGGAAGTTCCTGAAGAACTCGGACAGCCACGCCTAGTCAATGAAGTATATATTAGAACAAGGGGGCCACGTTCCAGCCCTAGCAAGCAGGAGAACTTAGCTGCTTTGACCACATGTCTCTAGAAGCAAGAAGAGAATGGGATGGTTACTGGGAAAATTGATGCGTATTAGCTAAAGCGGAGAAAGTCGAGATGATTCAGGAAAGATCACCATCCCTGAGGTGAAATCGTCAGAGAATGTTTTTTGAGAGCAAAGAGAAGCTGAATTCCTGAGACACCATCTTTGTACCTCATGTTGCATCTGGGCTTGCTAATATGTAAGAATGACCCACATGGTACTGGTTTTGAAGGCATGAAGGGATCATGGAGAGCAGCTGAGGCTCTGCACTGTGACAGGACCAAAAAAGGTCATTGGTGAAGATGCAGCCTCAGTTGCAGTTGATGGCCCAGGACTTGTAGGAATAAAAATAGCAGCCAGGACAGGGAAACTGGAGTGGGTGGGTTGGTCAGCAGGGGAAGAGGGGATGGGATAGGGGTTTCAGAGGGGAAATCAGGAAAGGGGATAATATTTAAAATGTAAATAAAGAAAAGATCTAATAAAAAAGAAATAAATTAAAAAGTAGCAGAATAAACTCCATTTTGTCTTTCAGACTTCATTTTAACTTAACTTGCCCTTAGAGAGTCATAGCCCCCACCCTTGTGGTCTAAGAAAAAAAAATCACTAAATGCCCTGGAAGCTGCAAAATAGATACAGCAGCTGCAGCTTGCTGATTATTAACAGAGTAGGCTCAGAAAACATAAGTCATTTCCAGGACAAGATGCTAAGATGCTCTGTTTTTGATGTTGTTGAACATTCCTTTACCCTCTTTCCCTCTCTTGTAATTTCAAGGCTTGGAAACACCTGCTTGCATTTTTTCTTTTTTCTCTTTTCTTTTCTTTTTCCTTTCCTTTCCTTTCCTTTCCTTTCCTTTCCTTTCCTTTCCTTTCCTTTCCTTTCCTTTCCTTTCTCTTTCTTTCTTTCTTTCTTTCTTTCTTTCTTTCTTTCTTTCTTTCTTTCTTTCTTTCTTTCTTTCTTTCTGTCTGTCTTTCTTTCTTTCTTTTCTTTTTTTTTTTTTATAAACTCCTCCTCTAGATCTCTGGGCAACTCTCCCATCCTGTCACGTCAGGAATGGTTGCAGCCAGAGCTCCAGCTTGAATAAAGACTCTCATATGCTTGCATTAGAGTTTATTTCCTAGTGGTCTCTCTGGGGTTTTCCTGATCTGGGCACAACAGACTGAAGGGGTCATGCAAAAAATGTTGAGGCTTGGTACCATGAAGAAATCTTTTGAGAAGATACTGGTGAAGAGTAGTTGCAGCAGAAATCCCCAGTGTCCTGGTGATGCCAGTACCATGGCATGATCAACAACAATAACAACAGCAATGGAGTAGAGTCAACCACAGCCTAGAGTGATACAGAGGGCAGAACAGGAGAAATGACCCAAACCCTTTGGAATAACACAGAAGATCACATGTGCATCCCAGATATTGGAACAAGGAGCCATGAAATTGATGTTGCCTTGGATAAACCAAGATATTAGAGATGCCAGAGCTGTGGAGGACTGCTACCTAGGAAGGCTGCTAACTGGGAAATGAAACAGCCCAAGAGAAAGAAGTCTGTTAACAGTCAACAAAGCTGAGAGGAGTTAGAGATCTGAAGATGTACTTTGACATAAAACCTGTTGTTGCAGTTTGGAGTTTTCCCAGCTGGGTTTTGTGTTTGGGCCCAGTATTTGCTCACTATGATGTTTTGGAGTGGTAAATTCCATCCTGTGATCTTGGAAGTATGTGATGTGCTTTTTAAATTTGATTTTATAGGGGACTGCATTTAGGTGATTTCTTGAACCTCAGAAGAAACTTTAAATTTTTGACTTTTAATATGATTGAAACTGTTCTATAGACTATGAAGACTTTTAAAGTTGGAATGAATGTATTTGTATAATGCTATGCCTAGGTATGGCTCCCATGAACTCATATGTTTGAGAAGCTTCTGCAGGCCAGGGAGTAGAATGTCATAGTTTGAATATGCTTGGCCCATGAGGAGTGGCACTATTTATTAGTAGGTGTGGACTTGTTGGAAAAAAATATGTTGGTGGACTTTAAGCACCCCTATTGTTCATTCTCTTCCCAGTGCAGAAGAGCATCTCTTCCTGACTGCCTTCAGATCAAGATGTAGAACTCTATGGCTCCTGCAGCACTGTGTCTGCCTGCATGCTGCCAGTCTCCCCATCTTGAATATAACGGACTGAATCCCTGAAACTGTAAGCCAGTTCCAATTAAATGTTTGCTTTTACAATAATTGCTTTGGTCATGGTGTCTTCTCACAGCAATAAAAACCTTAAGACAGAGAGTAAGTTTAAAGTAAAAGCAAAATGGACTGTACAGCTGATACAAAGTCAGTGTGGTTGAAATCAGAGGGACAAATGACAGGGAAGCAGACACCAGGGGTCCCATATGAGACCTTGTGAAGTTGGGATGCCAGTCTCTGTAGTGAGTTACTCCATGTTTATTTTGGATAGAGCCTAAAATACTGATGTTAACACTGCACCTGGTAGGAAGCAGGTTGCTTTGGCCAAGACATTTTTTGGAAAAGCATTTGACAGGAACAAAGAAAAATAAGAAATGCCTGTGGTGTCCACAATTTTTTTCTTGTCTTTTGCATCTTCTATATATTGCATTGTGCAGGATTGGAATACTTTCAAAGGCATTTTCTGTCATCTCTAACTATAGAAGGCTGGATTTGAACTGAAAACAAAACAAAACAAAACAAAACAAAACAAAACAAAACAAAACAAAACAAAAGTAGTACTAATGATACTGACTGACTTACAATGGATTTTAGTCAACTCTTTGGTGAAAATATCTACTTGGAATACTGTTGTTCATTCTGATAGCCATTTACCTTCCAGATCATGTTATTAGATGTAACATCTAATAGAATAAGATTTTAATAGTTGTTGAAATTGGTATTTTAATGGAAAGGATCTGTGTTTTCAAAAGATATTATTGCTGTTGAATGTATATTCTTCTATGGGAAAATGAATACAGTTCATTTACATTAACTGGATAAAATGTGAGGTACATGACAATTTCCAAGGTCAAGTTAGATGACCTTCTGCTTCTTCTTTGTCAATATTAAAAGTAAAATACACATTTTTTATGGTTTAACTTTTACTTTCCAAGGCCTTGGGAATGTAGAATAAACTAAGGCAGTGATAAATTAAAAAATTCCCTCTTCAAGCCTGCCCTTAACATTTTCTCTTCAGCTTCTGTGTGATTCAACTTCTCTTTGACATTTTAAAATTCTTCAAGAGGAAAGTGCTTATGAAAACCTTTGTTCATGTAAAGAACAAGAAGAATTGGCTTCTTTCTTCCTCTTCCAACTCCATTGCTGCTGTTCTGGGCTCTTCTGTTTAACATAAGATTTGTTTAATGCTAAAAGGCCCTTGTCAAACTCACAGACATTTTTTGATATTTTAAAATAAAAACAATATTTGCAAGTTTTTAAGCTTTACTAGTTATTTAATACAATAAATATGTGGGTTGAAAACATTCACATGAAATTTTCAACTCATTTTTATCTTACCATCATTTCTCTTTTACAAAATTTACAGAAGATTAAAATGTCATTTTAAACATTACATATTTTTAAATAAAACTCTAAGAATATAATAATTCATCAGCAACACAAGTGCATTTGTGTCTACTGTTCTCAGCAACTTTACATAGGTCATACAATGTAATAATTGCTTATGTTCTGTAGGCTTTGAATATAAGAAATGTACCAAAGAGGATCATTATTCATCCACAAATACTCAAAGAATTACCATTGGTATTCCTCTAGTTATTTGATATTTGTAATAATATTTTTCAGTACTACAGGTTTTCCCCCTTTCTAGAATGTGAAAAATTTATGTTACACCTGCCCCACATATTACAAGTAAAGAACGTATTTAGTTTTTAATGTTCATATATGAAGAAGAATCTTAGAAAGACCTAGCGCTCCAATTTCTCTCATATCTTTCCAGTATCTCTCCAAATATATTTGAAGGATACAAAGGTCCCCCTGTAGACTTTAAATGCTAGTATTGGTGCTATGGTGTGCTGAGATTTTGAAATTTTGGAGCCTTAATTAACTACTCTTTCTGTAACTCAGGTATGAATGGAGTCAGAAGATGGGATGCTATATACTGGGTACTTGCATCTATCAATCATGTATTAAATGTTTTTTTTTTTTTAATCTGACACTGCTACTGTGCTTGAATTCTCAAGTAAAACCTCCAAGAAAATGGTGAAGGCTAAATAATATAGTTAGAATAAACCTATGGTCTGAGAAACCCGAGACACCAGAGACTGCCCTATCTCCTTATTCACTTCACTGCTCTCCTGTGTGCAAATAAAACGATCATGTGTTTAAATTAAAGGCCATGTTTGGACAGAGAGGCCTTTAGCCTTCACTAAAACACTGTAACAGGGAAGGGAAAAATCGCTCAGGGGCTTAACCCTAGAAAATGATGGGCAGCTGATGAATGACAAGAGCAAGGGAATTTGTATTGTTCAGTGAGGATCCCCAAACTGGTTATTCAATACCAAATGGTATCCCTAAAATCATATACATAGAAGTAAGATGATACAGACTATGCAGGTTGTATTTATATATTTAAGAGCACAAATATCATTAAAAGAAAAATAAGAGAGCTACCAAGAGGGTTATATAATAGAGGTTGGGTTGAAGGGAGAAAAAGGGATTGAGGGAAACCATAGAGTATATTTTAATTTGAAAAAAAATAAAAAGCATCAAATATTACAAATAATCAAAATTTAACATTATCTTTTTTAAATGTTTTATTAGGTATTTTTCTCATTTACATTTCCAATGCTATCCCAAGAGTTCCCCATACCCAACCCCCCCACTCCCCTACCCACCCACTCACCCTTTTTGGCCCTGGCGTTCCCCTGTACTGGGGCATATAAAGTTTGCAAGTCCAATGGGCCTCTCTTTCCATTGATCGCTTACTAGGCCATCTTTTGATACATATGCAGCTAGAGACAAGAGCTCTGGGGTACTGGTTAGTTCATATTGTTGTTCCACCTATAGGGTTGCAGATCCCTTTAGCTCCTTGGGTACTTTCTCTAGCTCCTCCATTGGGGGCCCTGTGATCCATCCAATAGCTGACTGTGAGCATCCACTTCTGTGTTTGCTAGGTCCCGGCATAGTCTCAAAATAGACAGCTATATCTGGGTACTTTCAGCAAAATCTTGTTAGTGTATGCAATGGTATCAGCGTTTGGAAGCTGATTATGGGATGGATCCCTGGATATGGCAATCGCTAGATGGTCCATCCTTTCATCACAGCTCCAAATTTAGTCTCTGTAACTCCTTCCATGGTTGTTCTGTTCCCAATTCTAATAAGGGGCAAAGTATCCACACTTTGGTCTTCGTTCTTCTTCAGTTTCATGCGTTTAGCATATTGTATCTTATATCTTGTTTATCCTAAGTTTCTGGGCTAATATCCACTTATCAGTGAGTACATATTGTGTGAGTTCCTTTGTGATTGGGTTACCTCACTCAGGATGATGCCCTCCAGGTCCATCCATTTGCCTAGGAATTTCATAAATTCATTCCTTTAAATAGCTGACTAGTACTCCATTGTGTAAATGTACCACATTTTTTGTATCCATTCCTCTGTTGAGGGGCATCTGGGTTCTTTCCAGCTTCTGGCTATTATAAATAAGGCTGCTATGAACATAGTGGAGCATGTGTCCTTCTTACCGGTTGGGACATCTTCTGGATATATGCCCAGGAGAGGTATTGCAGGTCAAATTTGAACATTATCTTAAATTTAACAGCTGTAGAGCAAAATGCCTAAGAATAACAAAATAGAATTAGGTAATTTCCAAAGTTTAACAAGTGAAAAATGGACATGTGAGTTAGTTTAAATGTAGTAGGGATTAAGAGAAATTAAGCGAAAATGAGAAAACTATATATTTCAAGTATTGCAATATCCAAATTTGAAGATAATAATTAATTATTTTATTGTACATCCCATAATATAATAAAGCAAGACAATATATTACAAATTAATTTGTACATGTATTATATATAACATTTCACATATATATAATATTCTCCACATGCTATTTCTTACTGTTCTTCCTGATCAGTCATCTTCCTACTTACATGTCTTTATTTTGTGAAGTTAGCCTAGGACCTGAACATTCTTTACCAAGAAGGTCATGTTATAGAAGAAAAGAACATTTCAGGGTATTTCATTTTCCTCTTGCTCCCACAATATTTACACACAATATTACATGAATTGCCCTGGGCCTTTTCGGCAGTAACACAGATAAGTTCTTTAGGGCTGAGAACTCCCCAGTCATTTAATCTTAACACTGTGATCTGTCATGAGTCTGTATCATTACATCTTACACAAAGAATCATCTTGGATCAAACTGAGAACAAACTACTTTAAGGGTGTGAATATTTAACATTTCTGGACCTGTGGTTTCCCCAGCCCCAGGTTTCTGAGCATGATTATGGTACCAGCTACATATTCTTTTCTATGGAACAGCGAGGCAATCAGAAAGTGATGGGCTATCCCCCAAATGGTACAATTGTTCAATCTACCTTTTCTATGCCTGCTCCAGTTTGAGGTTAATGAAACACACTCTTATACTTTATTACAGTGCTTATAGCCTTAGCTTGGGTTGCTTTCTACTAGCTCTTAACTTATATTAATCTGTTTATACTACTCTATGTCTGCCATGTGGCTGGTTACCTCTCCTCCATTTCAAATGTCCAAATTCATCAAAGTCCAGTCTTCTCTTCTCCTTCTCCTTCTCCTTCTCCTTCTCCTTCTCCTTCTCCTTCTCCTTCTCCTTCTCCTTCTCCTCCTCCTTCTTTGTCTCTCTGTCTCTCTGTCCTTCTGTGTGTCTCTGTCTCTCTCTGTGTCTCTCTCCCTGTCTCTCTGTCTGTCTCTCTGTTTCTCTCTCTGTCTCTCTCTGTCTCTCTGTCTCTCTCCCTGTCTCTCTCTCTCACTCTCTCTCTCTGCCAGATATCCCACCTTACTATTCTGCCATTGGCTATAGGTCATATATTTTTATTTTAACCCATAAGAAGGTGTCTTGAGCTGGCAGGCAGGGAAGAAACACATCTTCACACAATCTACAAAACATCTCTCCAACAAAACAGTGACCCCAGTATTTTACAAAGCAGCTTATATAGCTCCTTCAGGAATTCCTTCCTTCAGGAATGGGAAGGAAGCTTCTACCTGAGTTCTGGAATGATTTCCCTAAGTTTCAAATGTGATGGCTTCAGCATTATTTTATTAAAATCTTGTCCTCGTTGACAGTGGAGAGAGCAATTGCTTATGTTATTAGAATGTCTGTGGGCTCCCAGTTAAAAAAAATCACAGTGATATATCTCATATCTGATACTGGGATTTTGTTTTAAAAAACCAAATGCTTCCAGAATCAGCATTATTTATCCATGCACAGTAGGTCCATTGCAGTTTCTTAATATATTACTTAATTTATGAGCTAATGGTAACCCCATATGGCCTCTCCAGCTGTAATATATTTTGATCTTGCTACTCTACCATGAATTTTTCCCAGTTCCCCCAGCCCTATCCTCACTTAAACGTTTCTACCTCGAGTAATTCACACCTTCAAACTTGTGAATATTAAAAATATATTTATAAGGCAATAGTATATAAGTTTATGATAAGTAAATAACACATATTGTATATAATGTTATATATTGGGCTAAATTTTCAATTTATAGAAATATGTTCTTTAAATGATTGAGTATATGATGATATGTATTTATGAAGAACTAAATTATAATCATTTAGGTTACATGCTTACATGAAATTCATGTACAATGACAAAAGTGAAAGAGTAATTTGAAAATGTTCTTATAATTTGTAAATATTTTCCTTTAATCTTCATGATACTTTAGAAGCAGTTCTTGTAAGAAGTGCCTAAAAATCTTCAAATCCTCAGGACTTCTCTCTCTCTCTCTCTCTCTTTCTCTCTCTCTCTCTCTCCTTTTCTCTCTCTCTGTCTATATATATACACATATATATATGCTCTCTCTCTATATATATATATATATATATATATATATATATATATCACATTTGCAATGTGATATCTCTCCTAATCTATCTCAATGTGATATATATATATATATATATATATATATATATATATATATATATTCTCTATCTATCTATCTACTGATATATATATATATATATATATATATATATATATATATATATCAATATCACATTGAGATAGGTTGATAGACATATCACATTGCAAATCTGTACTTGCAGATGAAAAAGCATCCTGAATTGGGTAAAGCTGTAAAGAGAAAAAATAACTGCTGCTAGTTTTTATACAAAATACCATGTTAGCAATGTGATTCAGCAACTATGTAAGCAATGTTAAAACCAAGAAAATTAAAGAATGTAACAAGCAAAGGACTCCTATCCAGGACAATACAGATTTTACCGTGTATATGCACACAAGCAAATGTTCCAGCAGTGACTTACAAATACTTCATTATCTCCTTCATTTTAAAAGTTAAGGAGGAGCCTGTTCATCCCAGCGAGGAGACAGTGAAGAGGGCAGACTAAGGAAACAATGTAAAAGACAACATTCCAAGATGGAAATAATAAAATCACTGTAAACAGTATGAAACACAATGAATCTGCTTAAAACTGGAGTTCCTTACTTAGTGGAGAAATGGCCTACAGAGACTGTGACTGAGGAGAAAGGGCAAGATCGAAGCAATTGAAGCAATTAGATGATTCATAATAGAGGGAGCCTACAAAGATATTCTGACAGGAAAGTAGCTCTTCAAAGATGCGATAATCAGAAAGGGGGTGGACATTTCCCAGAAATAGAGTCTTATATATAGCCACAGAAGAACACAATGAATTATTTTCCTGAAATACCTGTTTCAGAACAATTTGCCCCAGAAAGTGACTGAGTGATATAACTGGAATTGTTGAATTATGTATTGTCTGCTTTACAGGGAAGAACAGAAAGAAAGGTACAGAGAGGAATTGTCAGCATGGTCTCAGCTTTATTCACATAAGTGACCAGTGATAGAATAGAAGACTCTTCCCAATTCCAGGTTCTGAAAAAAAGATAATAAAGACGGCATGTTTCTATTCAGATAACTTATCATTCATACACAAAACAATAAAATAAAACAGAAGACAGCAGTATGGCCAATTCCAGGAAAATACATATACAAAAAATTAGATTAAAATGTTCATTTTAATTAATTATGAGAATAATAGAATGGACAGATAGAGATTTCTCAAGAAATTTAATCAGTGAGACAAAGGCAAATAAAACTATGCAATGATATTAATAGATTTATATGAAATGCAAAATTAATGTATATCATAATTATAAGCTGTGAAAATAATGGCTAACTTTTGTAGAGTTTGAGGTGAACCAAGACAGAGAACAGAATTAGAGAGAATTTAATTGGTTAAAAATTGGATTAATGTTGCAAACACATGTGGTTATTAGCTTTTCTATTATTAGTAAACAGTTCTCTTATTGGTTGCCCTAAGTTCAGATATCCAGAAACATTCTTATTTAGGTTTTTATTGCTATGAAGAGACACTATGACAATGGCAATTCACATAGGAAAACACTAAAACGGGGCTGGCTTGCAGTTTCTGAGATTTAGTCCCTTGTCCTCATGTAGGAAGCGTGGCATATGCAGACAGGCATGATGATGGAGAAGGAACTGAGAGAGCTATATCTTGATTTACAGGCAGCAAAGGGAGACTGTGCCACATTGGGTGTAGCTTGTACACAGGCGATCCCAAAGCCAACCCCCACAGTGATACATTTCCTCCCACAATGCCACACCTCCTAACAATGCCACAGCTTCTAACACCTTCCTCCCTATGAGCCAAGCATTCAAATACATCAGTTTATGAGGGAAATTCCTATACAAAACATCACAGAAAACATAGCAATTTATACTACATAACCAGGGAGTTGCTAGAAGTAGACAAAACAGTCAACAGTATAGCTGTGAACAACAGGAATTTCATCCCCTTTTTCTTGTTCCTCATGTAAAAATGACACCATATTATCACTAAATGTATTGCTCTTCAACCAAAACAATTCTTTCAGTGCCATTATTTACTTTATTCACATTGTTATATCATCAGAAATTATAATTGAACTTTGAATTCAAATAGTTTCCCTGATTTTAAAGTAATGTGTGTGTGTGTGTGTGTACATGTGTGTGTGTGTGTGTGCATGTGTGGGGTGTGTGTGTGTGTGTGTGCATGTGTGGAGTGTGTGTGTGTGTGTGTGTGTGTGTGTATGTGTGGGGTGTGTGTGTGTGTGTGTGTATGTGTATATGTGTGTGTGCCTGTGGTGTGTGTGTGTGTGTGTCTGTGGTGTGTATGTGTGTGTGTGTGCATGTGTGGGGTGTGTGTGTGTGTGTGTGTGTGCCTGTGGTATGTGTATGTGTGTGTATGTGTGTGTACCTGTGTGGTGTTTTTGTGTGTGTAAGTCCATGCTGGAGGTCAGAGACCATGCAATGTTAGAGTAGCTTATACACCATGTGAGTTCTACACCTTCATCGCAGTCCATGCAGGTCAGCTGCAGATCCATTACTTGATGAACTCTCACCTCACTTTGAGATATTCACTACAAAAACGTCTTAGCAAAGACCATCATTCTTTATTAAAACTTTTCTGTTTCAGTCTACAGATTCAAGGCAGTTACTATTTAAAGTGCAACACAATATGTTATAGACTTTTAAAAGGCAATTGTCAACTTCATATAGAAAATAAAATGAACAAATGAAAACCCAAACCAAACCTAAACAAAACAGATTAGCCGAAACAATCTTGAACAACAAAAGAGCTTTGCATGTAATCCCGCTCCTTGACCTTAAGCTGTACTACAGAGCACTAGTGATAAAACCAAACAGTATTAAGTCCAAGTGGAACTCCACATAAAAGCAGATACACTGAAAGTGGGAAAGAGCCTCCAACATGTTGGCACAGGGGAACATTTCCTGGACAGGTCATTAATGGCTCAGGCTCTAATATCAACAATTGACAATTGGGACTTCCTCAAACTGAAAAGCTTCTGTATACCATTAATAAGGCAAATTGGCCACCTACAGATTGGGAAAAGATCTTCAGTAAATCTATATCTGATAGAATTAATATCCAAAATATATAAAGAACTAAAGAATTTAGACTGCAGAAAAGCAAATAACCCAATTTAAAAATGCTATACAGAGCTAAACTGACAATTCTTAACTGAGGAATTTTAAATGGCTTCAAATGGCTGAGAAATACTTAAAGAAATACTCAAAGTCCTTAGTCATCAGGGAAATGCAAATCAAAATGACCCTGAGATTGCACCCCACAGGAGTCAGAATGGCTATGTTCAAAGACTCAAGCAACATGCTAGCTAGGATGCAGAGGAAAAACACAAAAACAAAAACAAAAACATTCCTCCATTTCTGGTAGGATTGCAAAGTACATCCACTCTGGAAATCTATCTAGGGGCTCCTCAGAAAATTGGAAATAGTTCTACCTGAAGACACACCTATACCGCTCTTGGGCATATACCCAAAAGATGCGTTCACCATACCACAAAGAAATGTGCTTCACTATGTTCGTACCAGCCTTTTTCTGTAGTAGCCAGAAGCTGGAAACAACTGACAAGTCCCTAAACTTAAGAAAATATATTTTTAAAAAATGTGGTTTATTTACACAATGGAATACTACTCAGCTATTAAAAATGAGGACATCATGAATTTCACTAACAAATGGATGGAACTAGAAAATATTGTCGTGAATGAGGTAAATCAGACCCAAAAGGACGTACATGGTATGACCTTAATTATCCTATGGGTAGGGAGGTTTTTCCTGAGGAGCTATGACAAATGTCTATTAACCACAGATAGGGAACTAACAACAAAGCAAATTCATTATTCTCCCAGTTTTCAACTTGATGACTCAAAGGGTTTATTTTTACATGAGAGTAGATGACAGGTAGCTTCCTGAAGCCAGAAAAACTCCAAGTCTGCACCTAAAACCCTCTCCAATGTGGGACAGGAGGTGGATGAACATAATCCCTTTCAGCAGGACTAGAAAGCCAGTGAGGAGAGATCTTTTCATCTTTCCCCTAAAATGGATAACAATTTCTATAACTTTAAGAAGGGGGCTTACCATCTTGTTAGTTTTACTTGTGCTACACTTGGACTTGATACATACACACACACACACACACATTTCCCTAGGCTCCCCTTATAAGAGAGAATATTGAAATCCATCTAAAATTTCTGTACTGTGCATCCTACTTAGAGCATCCAGGACCTGTCAATCCTGTAAAAATGAAGAGATATCTGGAATAAATATTATCCACGCTAAGAAAAAAGAAGATCTGAAGCTTGAGCCATAACCTACCAAGGGGACAACAATCACATGCTCATCACTAAGGTTTTTTTTTGTTGTTGTTGTTTTGTTTTGTTTTGTTTTTGTTTTTTGTTTTGTTTTGTTTTTTTAAGATTTGGTAGCCTCTTCAAACTTAATACTTTATTGGATCATCACTCCCATACAAATGCTTGTCCATGGCCAGTCACAGGTTATTAATGTATGCTCTTTTCCCTATTAACTTACTCTGCTTGAGTAAACACTGTCTTCTCTATCAGATCTAATTTTCAAAGAGGAAGCTTTTTCTGGAAACTTGTGAAGTTATTGATAAGCAATTGTCTTAGTTTAGGTTTTATTATTGTGAAGAGATGTGGCTCTAGCAACTCTTATAGAGGAGAGCATTTAACTAGAGCTGACATACAGTTTCAGAGCTTCAGTCCATTATCATCACGGCAGAAGCATGGCAGCATCCAGGCAGACATGGTGCTAGAGGAGCTGAGAGTTCTCCTTGTTTCAAAGGCAAACAGAAGACTGTCTTCCACACAGCTAGGAGGAGGTTCTCAAAGCCACTCTCACATTGACCTACTCCTTCCAAAAAGGTAACACCTGATCTAACAAGGAGATATGTCCTAATAGTTGCCCGTCCCTGGGGCAAGCATATTTGAACCACCATACCAATATTTCAAGATCAAAGAACAAAATTGTATCTTTACTAATGTTATTATTAATTGTCTCACTAAAGTTTCTGTCTATCGTTTTACATGTCCTTGTACAAATAGAGATACCTCAAATTACCTTTTAAAAAGCACAAAAAAAATCACTAAAAATGAATAGGGAGTTTTCCATTTGAAAAAACAAATGCTTGCTCATTGGCACACTGAGTGGCTCTTGGACTTCATTATAACTCTATATCAGTAAGTTGAAAAATAATTTTATACAGTGTTTTGGATGTATTTAAGCATGTAAACTTTATGATTGTTAATATGTATTAGTAATGACATTGCAAATAAATTATTGTTTTATCCTATTTTCTCAATCTAAAACCTTTACAATAGATTCACCAAATATGATGTAAACTGAAGACACTATAAAGAAAGGTTTAGTGACATAGAATTACAATCCCAGCCAAGGTAGGACCACTTAAACTCAGGAGTTTAATAGAAAAGTGTAGGAAGCCTCAGTCTCAAAAACAAAAACCGAACAGGAAAACAAATGTAAAATAATGTATATTAAAATATCAAATTCTCCAAACATTTATAGCTCAATTAAGGTACAAGTCAGTTAGGGCAAAATAAAACCTACATGTCCTATTAAATTCAAAGAAATTTACTTTAAATTACAAGCCACCCCATCAAGACCTATTTGTACAATTTCTTGCAATTGGCCATTTTCAATATCCTTGAAAACATCTTATGATTTAGTTGTTACTGGAAACATAGGACAGACAGTGAAGAGTTTCTCCTAATATACAGATAGGCCCACATCTTCTAGACGACTAATCACAGTTTTTAAAAAAGAAACTGTTATTCAGACAGATTTGGGGTGATGGGATTCTGAACTGGTAAATATATTTATATCTTGCTTGGAAATAGAAATTTTTAGAAGATAAAATCACTTATAGTAACATCCTGAGTTTTACAGGCCAAGGAATGGCACTAGAAAATATCCTGAGTGAGCGAACCCAGACCCAAAAGGAAAAGCATGGTATGTATTCACTAACACGTGGATATTAGCAAAAAAATAAATAGATAGATAGGTAGGTAGATAGATAGATAGATAGATAGATAGATAAAAGGTACAGAATCCACAGAACTCAAAAAAGTTTAACAAGTTAAAAAGCCCAAGTGAGGACTCCTCAATTCCACTTGGAAGAGAGAAAAAAGCAATCACAAGAGGTGGGAAGGTTGGAAGGAGGGAGGGGAAGAGGGGAAGATAATCAGGTATTGGGTGTATGAGGGCAGAGGGAATAGGACTTAAACACTGAGGGCCAGCAGAAAGAATGGAAACATGCAACCTCAGGAGGTAGGAGGTGGGTAGATTACAGAATGTACCAGAGACCTGGGAGGTAGGGAACTCTCAGGACTCTAAGGGAGGGGCCTAAAATGAAATGCCCTACAATGGGAAGAGGGACCTTGTAGAGCCCACCTCCAGCACAAAGACGGGGCATCAAATGAGGGATAGGGTCGCCATTCCACAGTCAAAAGCTCTAATCCATAATTGTTCTTGTTTGAAAGAACTGCAGGAACAATAATGCAGAAGGTTCCGAGGAAAAGGAGGTCTAGCAACAGACCCAAATTGGGATCCAGTTCAAGGGGAGGTCCCAAGGTCTGACACTATTACTGAGTTTATGGTGTGCTCACGATTGTCCTCCACAAGCAGCTGAAAGAGTTAGATGCAGATATTTGCACCCAACCAATGGAAAGAAACTTCTGACCCCTGCAATTGAATTAGGAAATGATAGAAGAAGCTGAGGAGAAGGGTGACCCTGTAGGAGGACCAGCAGTCTCAACTAACCTGGACCCCGAGATCTCTCAATCACTGAGTCACCAACCAGGTAGCATATACCAGCTAATATGAAGTCCCAAACAGGTATACAGCAGAGGACTCTAAGGTTTGGATTCAGTCAGAGAAGATGCACTTAACCCTCAAGGGTCTGGAGACCCCAGGGAGTGAGGAGGTCTGGTGAGGTCAGGGGTGGGGAGTGGGGACATCCTTGTGGAGATGGCAGGGGGCAGGTATGGTATATGGAACAGTCAGAGGATGGACTGGGATGGAAATAAAATCTGGACTGTAAAAAAAAGTTTAAATAAATTTTAAAACCAGAATTTTAATGTATAGTATAATATGCATGATAAAGACACCTTAATTTCATAGTATATATTGACTTCAATTAGATTGTTATATCCACAGTTGATAAGCCAACATGGGATACTTCTACTGTAAGGAAATGATGTCAAATATGACCATTGACATACTCATGAAATCTATTAAAAATGGTCATTATTACACAAAGCCCAATATCTATATTACAAAAGTTCCCATCCGGTAAACCAGCAGACCTGAAACTTAACCGTATGTGTTGAAAATAGTGTCCTGTGAAATCATCCTTTAATTTGTTATGGTCTAATAAGTTTGTGCCATTCTATATATCACAGGTAGAATTAAAGCAATGAACTGATGACTTTTCCTTTGTATTCATGCATTTTTGAATTGTAAAAGGATGATGTGAGAAACATGTGATTCTATGCAAATAATGTTCTGAATAACACAGATTTTACCCTATTTCCATTTATCCTATTTCTTATTTTCTATCAAGTATCCAGAAATTACAAAAGAATGATAACATCTTTTTTTAGTTCCTGGACAGACTTACAAAGTTGTTAGTCTAAAAGTTATTCTTTCATCGTCATTATTGGATTTTTAAACTATTTCCTTTGTGTTTTCAGATTATTGTTACATCAGTTTTTCCTTCTCTCCCCTCCCTTCGAGGTGTCCCATGTTACTCTACTTGCTGCCTTTCAAATCGCTGCCTCTTTTGTTATTAATTCGTGTTACTTACACACATATTTTTGTAGACATGAGCCTTTCAAAATCCATATATAAAATCTGTTTTGTCTGCAAATGTTCCTTGTTTGTGTTTTTTTCAGGGATAATTACAGAAGCTCCTCCATTCTGTAGGGTTTCACCATGTCCACTTGATTTGGGTGTTTGTGTTTTGTTTGTTTGTTTGTTTGTTTCACTGATTGATATTTAGCTGTGCTGAAGCTGTTAAATTTTATGAGGTCCGACTTTTGAATTATTGGCCTGAAATCTTGGGAAATTGAAATCCTGTTTGGAATGTCATTTTCTTCATTTATATAATATTTGGTATTCCCTATACTTTCCTCTAGAAATTTCAGTATCTCTGGATTCACATTTAGTTTTTTGTTTGTTTGTTTGTTTGTTTTTTATGCATTTAGAATTTGTACAAGTTTTGTACAAGTTTTTAGGCACTCATACGACCTCATTCTTCATGTGACCATAAATATTCTTAGTGACATTTGTTAAAGATAGTTTCATTTGCATTTATTATGTTTTTGGCAATTTTGTCTACTTTTTTGACTTTTTTAATGAGATTTTTTCTTTATTTACATTTCAAATGTTATTTCCTTTCCTGGTTTCCCCTCTGAAAACTCTCTGTTCCCTCCCCATTCCTCTGCTCACCAATCCACCCATTCCCACTTCCTGGCCCTATATTGGGGCATAGAACCTTCACAGGACCTAAGGCCTCTCCTCCCATTGATGAGCAACTAGGCCATCCTATGCTACATGTGCAGCTAGAGCCATGAGTCCCACCATGTGTTTTCTTTGGTTGGTGGTTTAGTCCCAGGGAGTTCTGGGGTTGCTGGTTAGTTCATATTGTTGTTCCTCCTATGGGGCTGCAAATCCCTTCAGCTCCTTGGGTCCTTTCTCTAGCTCCTTCATTGGGGACCCTGTGCTCTGTCCAATGGATATCTGTGTGTATTTGTCAGGCACTGGCAGAACCTCTCAAGAGATAGCTTTATCAGGCTCCTGTCAGCAAGCTCTTGTTGGCATCCACAATAGTGACTGGATTTGGTTGTTTATAGGATTTATCCCCAGGTGGGGCAGTCCTTGGATGGTCATTCCTTCAGTCTCTGCTTTACACTTTGTCTCTGTAACTCCTTCCATGGTTATTTTGTTCCCCATTTTAAGAAGGATCAAAGTATCCACATTGTGGTCTTCCTTCTTCTTGAGTTTCTTGTGTTTTGCAAATTGTATCTCGGGTATTCTGAGTTTCTGGGATAATATCCACTTATCAGTGAGTGCATAACATGTGTGTTCTTTTGTAATTGGGTTACCACACTCAGGATGATAAGTTATCTGTATTCATGTTCTATTTGTCTACATGGCATTTTCATGACAGTATATTATTGTCTTTACTGCTATTGCCCTGTAATATATCTAGAGATTCAGAAAGGCAATCACTCTACCATTGTATTTTCCTGCTCAAGATGGTGTTTGAAGTCTGGGTTCTTTTCTAGTTACATATAAATCTTAATAGAATTTTTCTATATCTATGAAGAATGGAATGGATATTTTGAATGGGATTGCATTGAATCTGTAGGTGACTTTTGGTAGAAGGCTTATTTTTTACAATATTGACTTTACCAATCTATGAGCATGGGTTGTATTCCATTTACTAAGGTGTTTTATTATCATTTTCTTCAGAGATAAAATACTTCCATTTTAGAGATCCATCACATTTTTAATTTTTTTTCCTTATTTTCTTTTCTTTGAGGTTATTGTGAATGGGATATATATATATATATATATATATATATATATATATATATAAAATCTTTCTCTTTATGTTTATTGGTGGTATATAGAAAATATTTTCATTTTTGTAAGTTTATTCTGCATCTTGTTACATTACTAAATTTGTTTATTATTTCTAGTTTTCTAGGATCATTTTTGGGGATGACAAATTATGTCACCTGATAATAGCTCTAATTGACTTCTTTGCCTATCTGCATCACATTCATCATTTTCTCTTGACTTATAACATCAGTTAGTGCTTAAAGAATAGATATTGAAAAGAAGTAGTGGATCTCTAGTTAGGATGATGTTGACTGTGGCTTTCTAACACATAGAATCTGTAAATGGCTTTACTAGTTGAGGTAAAGTCTCTCTAGTCCTACTTATTCTAGGATTTTTATCATGATGAGATGTTAGGTTTTTTTCAACATATATTGAGATGAATGATCTTTTCAATGCATGTCTATATTCACATTTCAAGTTTTTGCTTGAACATACACCATTCCTGGCATACCACTCCCCCTCCCCACTATTCTATTCACTAATAGTTGTTTCATATATATATATATAGCTTGTCTGTATGTTTTCAAGGTTAACCATTAAGTACTAGACAACCAATTGGTTTACTCTTTAATGGGAAATTCAACCTCTCCATATTGCCCAGATTTCCTAATGTTCTTGTACTATATGTAAACGGTTAAAGCCTGATGGGTTTGGTTCCTTTCTCGTTTAGACTAAGAACTCATTTTCTGTAGAGAACGTGAAAGATTATAAGCTTATCCACCCAATTCTTTGACCATTTCTTTGGATATAGTTGATCATTTCATACCTTCCCTGAAATAGAAGACACATTTTGTAGAGGAAGATTGATAAGGATTATTTCACGAAGAAGTGGCAATCAAAGCAAAAGAAAACGAAAGACCAAGACCAAATTCATGTAGAGATCACTCTAAATGTCTCCATGCTATCTCCACATAAAATGTTCAAGGTACAGAAAGTCCAGGAGATTGTTCCATAGAAAGAACAGTCTATAGGAGTTATCGCCAATCATACCCTAGCACTTACATTTAGAATCCAAATACTTTTTTTTCCCATTTTGTATTAGGTATTTAGCTCATTTACATTTCCAATGCTATACCAAAAGTCCCCCATACCCACCCACCCCCACTCCCCTACCCACTCACTCCCCCTTTTTGGCCCTGGCGTTCCCCTGTACTGAAAGTCAAAAGTTTTGCTCCAATGTTTAAAGGCACAATCACTAAAATGTAAACTTAGTGTAGAGGCTCAGCAGGTCTACACTAACAGCACAATGAAAGCCTAAATAAGAAGACAAATCCATTGAGATTATTCTGTCTCAAGAAGATAGAAATGAGAACAGAGAGAAAAGAAGACCCGCAGAGATCGTGCAATACCAGGGAGCTTATTGATATATTACAAATGGATTTACAGAAGTATAGGGCAAGGAAAAAAACAACAGAAAAAAAAACATGACAAATACTCTCAATTTTGATGAATAACTTTCACTGGTATCAAAGGAGCCAAGTGAACTGGAGTAAAACTCAACACAAGAAACAAACTTGGAATTTTATGGACATTTTTTCATAAATTAGACATAAAGATAAAATCTTAAACATAACAAAAGCAGAAGTATTCTCTATAAGACATATCAACAAATTGTTATTAATAAAAATATCTGAAAAGAAGCATAAGTACCCAAAACTTACAAGAGAGTTGTTTATAATAATATAAGCTATCAGGCCATATTTTCGTGCCTAGATGATTATTTTATGTTAAGATATCAATCTTGGTGCCTGAAGAAGCATTTATCAGTTTACTTACATCCAAATTCTTTTGATTTTACCTCATTTTGCTTTGGCATTTTAGAGACTCTTATTCACTTTCCTTTTGAGTGGGGTTCTGTGTAATTAGATACCACCATGAGCATCCAATTACGTAATCAGTAAGAAAATGAAAAGAAAAGAAAAGCAAGCATGTTTAGAACCATCCAAAAAAATGCATCTCTAATAGAAGTATTCGACTGGACTAAAATTGGATAATGCATTGAAAGATGAGCATTTTTCCTACTGCCAACAGTATGTGTTTTTCATGGTAAAAAGTTTTTGAATTAGGCTATAATATCATAAGCCAAAAGAGATTGTCAGTCAAAAGTACCAGTGATTGGCAAAATGTGGAAATGGGCTTTAAACATAATATTTAGGAAATGGTTGCTTTCTCCCAAATGGAATGAAAGTACACCTACTTTGAGTAAGAATTTTCTACAACTCAGCTTGAGAAAGTTCCCTTTTAGAACTATGTATTCTAGTTTCCTTAAGGCATAAAATAGGAAAGAATACTGTATAGTTGAGTGATGGTCAATTCTTAATCCATCTTTGAAAATTCACTGGATGTGCACAATAGAAACTGCTTCCTACAACTACTTTAGGGTAAGTTCATTTCCATGAAAAGCAGAGAGATGTATATTTTTGTTCTATGTGAGTATTTTAAACAATATGCTAGGCTGGGAGACTGCAGTAAAAGGAGAATTACAGCTGTGTCGAGAGGTGCAAGTTAGTAACACCAGTGACTTTAACGCTCATGGCAATAAAATGAAATACTGTGTATACATATTAGTTAAATGTATGCATTGTAAGCAGTAAAATCTCCTAGTTCAGGAGTCAGGGAGCTTAAGTGTCTTATCACCACAATGTAAATTAAATTGCTATCTAGATATTTATCTATACAAAGAAAGAAAAATATTTTTTCTACCCACAGAGACAATGTATACTAATTAAATAATACATTTCTGATGGATATGTTTCTCCCATTAAATTCTATTAAAATCTTTTCTTAAGATGGTTGTTACCAACTGGGATAGATTAGTTAAACTTGAATTATCATCACTACTTAAAGATATTCATGTCAGATATTGGCTGGTATGCAAGCAAAGAATCTGAACCTGGTAATTCTGCACGTATGCAGGTGTTAAGTTTTTCATTCTAATAAAATTCCTAACAAAATTTCAGACATTAGAGGTCAAAATACATGTGACCTGAGTTAATGTTTCCTTTAGGGAAATAGTTCTACAAATAAATTATTTTCTTTAAATATTCATTATCATGTATTGACACATTGATTTGTTAATGCTGAATAATGAGACTCCAATATAAATAACATGCCTATAGGTTGCTGAGCCCATTATTTTTATATATTACAATTATAAATGTATATACTTATATGTAAGTAACAACAATTATTGAAGTAAGAGGCCAGGAATTTGTAATATACAAGGAGAGATATATGGGGGTGTTTGAAGAGAAGAAATGGAAGGAAAAGTTGATGTAATAATTATTCAAAATATGAAATTAAAGTTTAAAAATAATTTGGGTTTCTAATAAGAAAATCCTTTAACCAAAAATGATCCTTGTTCTCTTGTTGCTTATAAAAACATGAACTAAAATAATGCAGGCTATTATTTAATAATTATTTTTTCAAAAAGACTCCTATGTTATCATACTCACCTTAATGAAGAAACATAAAAAATAATCCTTTTCATATACAATTTTAGCAACATCACAGATCCCTATTAAATAATTCAAACCTACTGAGTTCTTAAGATAATGAGATTTTTCAATAATTTGATATAGAGCACTCAAATAGCAATAAACAAGGATTCATTGTATTTTAATTTGGGAAAGGACAAAATTTGTGATTTTGCCTGATGTGTGGTAATTTGATGTCAGGTTCACTTCCACCAAGATTTCAAGAGAAATATAGATTAGAGGGAAGGAGTTACATCTTTAAAACTGACAGATAACGACTATCTCAGCAGGATTCAAACTTTCAAGGGGTTCATTTTACATCTCTGCAAGTGCGCCTTAAACTCTGCGATGCATACCCATCACCTGAAAAATGATTCCTTAAAACTACATTCACTATTTCTTGGTTATAATTGCTATAGCACTCTGTGCATATAGCTAGGTCACTACCATTGTGTTCTTAATGATGTCTCCAGTGACACCAATTGTCCCTAGTATAACATTTTTGAGGGACCATCCTGGAATGCAGTAATTTCCCTGGAAGTTAAAATTATGTTTACCTTTGCAAAATCTGAAAATCATTGAGTGTAAATACTCTAATGATTGCTTTTGATTTATCAAGCATATGCATTGAATTAAAATTATTTTAAACTTTTATGCCCATTTTATCGCCATAAATACACTCTGATTAAAACCCTCAGAGTTTTTACCTTCTAAATACTTAAATATGAACAGGAAGTATGGGGCCTGAGAGCATGACTGACTTGTCATATCATTATGATGGAAACCTGAGCCAGGCTGTATGTACATTGATGGTGGATAAATATGCTATTACTTACAAGTGAAGACACATCTGAAGTTTTAGGTTTCATAGTTACATGAGCTAAACTTAAATATGATCAAAAATAACTTGATCGCTTGCGTCTATGTGTGGACTCTCATCTCTTTTGGCCAACCAGGTCTTATGAATCTCCACTTAGCATAACACTAAACAGCAACAGACCAAACATCAACAAAAATCAAATATGGTTACTTTGAAATGTTCTACTGCTCTTTACTAGACTATTTATAAGGCATAAGACTTTTCAATTATGTGTTTAATGTATTTGCATATGCCACATAGCATTCCAAAGTGAATGATTAAGAAAACCATTCACGTGTAATCTGAACAACACTCTTCTCAATGATACCTTGGTCAAGGAAGGAATAAAGAAAGAAATTAAGGACTTTTTGGAGTTTAATGAAAATGAAGCCACAACATACCCAAACTTATGGGACATGAAAGCATTCCTAAGAGGAAAACTCATAGCTCTAAGTGCCTCCAAAAAGAAACTAGAGAGAGCACACATTAGCAGCTTGACAACACACCTAAAAGCTCTAGAACAAAAGGAAGCAAATTCACCCAAGAGGAGTAGAAGGCAGGAAATAATCAAACTCAGGGGTGAAATTAACCAAGTGGAAACAAGAAGAACTATTCAAAGAATCAACCAATCAAGGAGCTGGTTCTTTGAGAAAATCAACAAGATTGATAAACCCTTAGCCAGACTCACTAGAGGGCACAGGAAAGCATCCTAATTAACAAAATCAGAAATGAAAAGGGAGACATAACAACAGATCCTGAAGAAATCCAAAATACCATCAGATCCTTCTACAAAATGCTATACTCAACAAAACTGGAAAACCTGGATGAAATGGACAAGTTTCTAGATAGATACCAGGTACCAAAGCTAAATCAAGATCAGGTTAATGATATCAACAGTCCTATATCCCCTAAAGAAATAGAAGCAGTCATTAATAGTCTCCCGGCCAAAAAAAGCCCAGGACCAGATGGGTTTAGTGCAGAGTTCTATCAGACCTTCAAAGAAGATCTAATTCCAGTTCTTCACAAACTATTCCACAAAATAGAAACGGAAGGTACTCTACCCAACTCATTCTACGAAGCCACAATTACTCTGATACCTAAACCACAAAAAGACCCAACAAAGATAGAGAACTTCAGACCAATTTCCCTTATGAATATCGATGCAAAAACCCTCAATAAAGTTTTTGCTAACCGAATCCAAGAACACATCAAAACAATCATCCATCCTGACCAAGTAGGTTTCATCCCAGAGATGCAGGGATGGTTCAATATACGGAAATCCATCAATGTAATCCAGTATATAAACAAACTCAAAGACAAAAACCACATGATCATCTCGTTAGATGCTGAGAAAGCATTTGACAAAATCCATATATTGTTTTTATAGGAACATTATAGTAGAATTCTGTGCCCGTTACTTGATTAACTGTCTTCAAAGGAATAGAAAAAAATCCCAGCTAATTGGTACTTGTTGATAGAAAGCAGAAAATTTTGATATTTCATTGACTTAGACTCTGATGTGGGAACTCCTCCACATGATGGAGCAGAAATTGAGGGGAGGGTCAACCAATAACTGGCCGAGCATGAGATGCACGTCATGAGATCGAGCCTAACCCTGACACTATGAATGGTATTGTCCTATATTTGTAAACACAAACCTGGCATAATGCTGATCAGAGTATCTTCAACCTGCATCTGATGGAAACCAATGCAGAAATCTACAGCCAAATATTAAGTGAAGCTTGGGAAATTCTGTGGAAGAAGGGGAGAAAGGAATGAAGGAGCCAGAGGAGTCAAGAACACCACAAGAAAGCCTGCAGAATCAATCAACCTGGGTCCATATACAGACTCACAGAAACTAAACTGCCAACCAGAAAGCATGCCTGTGTCAGGCCTAGGCCTTCTTTGCATATGTAACAATTGTGCAGCTGGGTCTTCATATGGGATTCCTAACAGCAGGAACAATGTCTGTCTCTCACTCTGTTGCCTGCCCTTGGGTCTCTTTTCCTAACTGGGTTGGCTTGTTGTAACGTCAATAGGAGAAGACACACCTAGTGCTACAGAAGCTTGATATGCCAAGGCTGGTTGACATACACGGGAGGACTCCTCACTTCTGAGGAGAAGGAGAGGAGGAGTAGGCGGGCAGGGGGAGAATGTGAAAGGATGGAACTGGCAGGGCAGGCGGGAGGGACTTGGAGAAGAGGAGAAAGGGGAAGCTTCAAATGGGATGTAAATAAATAACAATACAAATAGAATCATGCTTGCAGATGTGCATACTAATCTACAAAAAAAATTATTTCAATTTAGTGTGGATTGTTAAAGCATTACTGAAAGAATTTCAGTTTTTACTATTACAATGATGTCATATACCTATCCTATTTCCTTATTCCTCACAAGTCAAGATGATAATAGTTAAGATAAAAATGACAAGACCAAAGGAATTATTATTGCATAAAATATCTACATGTATTATAGTATGGTTGTTGGGATTACAGACGTCTCCCATTTGCCATCTGTGTGAAGGTAAGAAGGCTTTAGATATGAAGACTTGGTCTGCAGTTGGTGAGGCTGCTGCAGGCGTGATGCTGCTTTTCTTGAGGAACTATCTCAACAAAGAAAGCTTTGAAGAATTCTGCTCCTGAGCCCACGGGGAGTCCTCTCTTTGTGCTTGTGGTTGAAGATGGAATTTTATTTCTTTCAACACAATTTTTAAATTTAAAAATATTTTGATGATATTCTTCTGTTTCCCCAAATTCTAGTCCTTTCTGCCTCTCTCGCTCTACTCAACAATAATTCTTTCTCAAGAAAAGAAACAAAGCCCCCACAAAACAACAAAACCTTCCCCCAAAATAAAATAAAATAAAATAAAAATCACACTGAAGAAGAAGCTAAACATCCAATTAAAGATGTGAGTTTTTAACTTCCTGCTCAATCCACCATACACTACTGGTTGTCATATGCTCTCTGTCATAGACCCTTTCTCTGAAAGAGTTATTGCAAATAAAGACTTTCTTATTTGAACTGTCTTTCTGTGTGTTTTATCACATCAACATAAAAGTAGTACAATTTTGAATAACTAAGAAACCAAAAGAGGTGAGTATATGATATCATGTTCATAATAATGTCTTTCTAGGCTGATACATATATATATATGTGTGTGTGTGTGTGTGTGTGTGCATACCTTTAATACAACTGTATTTGTTTAATTAGGGGTTAAAACTAGTGGATTATCTTTTGTTATATATATATATATTTTTTCTGTTTATTTATTTAGATCTGGCAAGATAACTCATTTAAGAGCACTTGTATTCTTTGAGAGAATCAGCTTTTAATTCCCAGCACCTATATGGTAAATAATAACCACCTGTAACTTTAATTCCATGGTAGAGGGGAGGGGAGTGTGTATTTAATGAAGATTAAAAATTACTCTTTGTGCTGAGAACTATGCCAATCACAAGATGGGACAATGTTGCATGAGAGCATTATACATTTGTGCATAAGATAAGAAATTTGTCGTTTTGTATGTTAAGAGAAGGTGATTAAATTTGAAACAAACTAATTCAGAAAGGTAATAAAATACATTATAGAACCATTTCCCCGTTTTCTTCTATTTACATACTCTTAATGAATTCCTAAGTTTCCCTAACATACTTGGATTCCCGAATTTTATTATCTTTACTTGAAATTTGAGAGCAGTATTTTGAAAACTAAATATACTAGAGGAAAAGACTTTGTAACGCAATGGCAGCCTCAACACACTGTGTTTGGCTTAAGAAACAGGCAGTAAAAGGTATTTTATGTTTTATTCTCCCACCAATTCAATATAGGCATCAGGTGGAGTCCAAGAAATTGTGCTATAATTGCTTTTGGATGAGGATTTAGGACCTAGTAAAGGGCATAATAAGCAAAATGCTAAAAGAAGAAAAGCATCCTCTGAAACACAATATTTTGGCAAAATCTGCTACTTTCAAGCAGGATGAACAGGAGTCGTCTGCAAAGCACAGATTATGGGTCCAGTTTCCAAGTGAGAGGCTCTGTGGTACTTGACAAAAACAAAAAACAAACAAAAAATAGGAATGGCTTAAAGCTTTGTTTGTTGATAGCTCCTCTTTGTTAAATTTGTTAAAATTTGGGTTTGAAACATAGCTCTTGATATAAACTTTGCTGTCAGAGTAACACTGAAGGAAGACAAGAAAGAAGAATCAACATCTTCATTCAGCACAATTGACCAATGGCTAAAATATTTGCTTCAATGCCTAATGATTCCAGTAGGAAATGCCCCCATGTTTTTGCTTTCAGAATACCCTGTAATACACTGTCTAAGAATAAAGTTATAGTTTTGTAGGAAAGAGTTACCTATCACAACAA